>NW_028158557.1:414202-417657 GCF_964263955.1 Coregonus lavaretus | reverse complement strand
ACAGAGAGAGAGAAACAGCGAGAGAGAGAAACAGAGAGAGAGAGAAACAGAGAGAGAGGAAGGGAAACAGAGAAACAGAGAGAGAGAGAAAATTGAAATTGAAATTAAATTGAAAATTTGATATTGAGAGAGAGAGAAACAGAGAGAGAGAGAGAAACAGAGAGAGAGAGAAACAGAGAGAGAGAGAGAGAGAAAATTGAAATTGAAATTAAATTGAAATTGAAAAATTGAAATTGAGAGAGAGAAACACAGAGAGAAACAGAGAGAGAGAGAAAGAGAGAGAGAGAGAGAGAGAGAAACACAGAGAGAGAGAGAAACACAGAAAGAGAGAGAGAAACAGCGAGAGAGAGAAACAGCGAGAGAGAGAAACAGATAGAGAGGGAGAGAAACAGAGAGAGAGAGACAGAGAGAGAGAAACAGAGAGAGAGAGAGAAACAGAGAGAGAGAAAGAGAGAGAGAGAGAGAGAGAGAGAGAGAGAGAGAGAGAGAGAGAGAGAGAGAGAGAGAAAGAAACAGAGAGAGAGAGAGAAAATTGAAATTGAAATTAAATTGAAATTGAAAAATTGAAATTGAGAGAGAGAAACAGAGAGAGAAAAACAGAGAGAGAGACAGAAAACCTGAGCCTACGCCTTCACGATGGTGAATCACTAAAACAATACAGAAATACACTACGGAAAAAGAAGGAACAGCATGTCAGAACATAAAAATATACATGATCAAATGCAAATCTTAGAATCAACTATTAAAGACTACCAGAACCCACTGGATTCTCCAATTACATTGAATGAACTACAGGACAAAATACAAACCCTCCAACCCAAAAAGTCCTGTGGTGTTGATGGTATCCTCAATGAAATGATAAAATGTACAGACCACAAATTTCAATTAGCTATACTTAAACTCTTTAACATCATCCTTAGCTCTGGCATCTTCCCCAATATTTGGAACCAAGGACTGATCACCCCAATCCACAAAAGTGGAGACAAATTTGACCCCAATAACTACCATGGGATATGCGTCAACAGCAACCTTGGGAAAATCCTCTGCATTATCATTAACAGCAGTCTAGTTCATTTCCTCAGTGAAAACAATGTACTGAGCAAATGTCAAATTGGCTTTTTACCAAATTACCGTACGACAGACCACGTATTCACCCTGCACACCCTAATTGACAAACAAACAAACCAAAACAAAGGCAAAGTCTTCTCATACTTTGTTGATTTCAAAAAAGATTTTGACTCAATTTGGCATGAGGGTCTGCTATACAAATTGATGGAAAGTGGGGTTGGGGGAAAAACATACGACATTATAAAATCCATGTACACAAACAACAAGTGTGCGGTTAAAATTGGCAAAAAACACACACATTTCTTTCCACAGGGCCGTGGGGTGAGACAGGGATGCAGTTTAAGCCCCACCCTCTTCAACATATATATCAACGAATTGGCGAGGGCACTAGAACAGTTTGCAGCACCCGGCCTCACCCTACTAGAATCTGAAGTCAAATGTCTTCTGTTTGCTGATGATCTGGTGCTTCTGTCACCAACCAAGGAGGGCCTACAGCAGCACCTAGATCTTCTGCACAGATTCTGTCAGTCCTGGGCCCTGACAGTAAATCTCAGTAAGACAAAAATAATGGTGTTCCAAAAAAGGTCCAGTTGCCAGGACCACAAATACAAATTCCATCTAGACACCGTTGCCCTAGAGCACACAAAAAACTATACATACCTTGGCCTAAACATCAGCGCCACAGGTAACTTCCACAAAGCTGTGAACGATCTGAGAGACAAGGCAAGAAGGGCCTTCTATGCCATCAAAAGGAACATAAAATTTGATATACCAATTAGGATGTGGCTAAAAATACTTGAATCAGTTATAGAACCCATTGCCCTTTATGGTTCTGAGGTCTGGGGTACGCTCACCAACCAATAATTCACAAAATGGGACAAACACCAAATTGAGACTCTGCATGCAGAATTCTGCAAAAACATCCTCCGTGTACAACGTAAAACACCAAATAATGCATGCAGAGCAGAATTAGGCCAATACCCGCTAATTATCAAAATCCAGAAAAGAGCCGTTAAATTCTATAACCACTTAAAATGAAGCGATTCCCAAACCTTCCATAACAAAGCCATCACCTACAGAGAGATGAACTTGGAGAAGAGTCCCCTAAGTAAGCTTGTCCTGGGGCTCTGTTCACAAACACAAACAGACCCCACACAGCCCCAGGACAACAACAACAACAACACAATTAGACCCAACCAAATCATGAGAAAACAAAAAGAGAATTACTTGACACATTGGAAAGAACAAACAAAAAAACAGAGCAAACTAGAATGCTATTTGGCCCTAAACAGAGAGTACACAGTGGCAGAATACCTGACCACTGTGACTGACCCAAACTTAAGGAAAGCTTTGACTATGTACAGACTCAGTGAGCATAGCCTTGCTATTGAGAGAGGCCGCCGTAGGCAGACCTGGCTCACAAGAGAAGACAGGCTATGTGCACACTGCAAACAAAATGAGGTGGAAACTGAGCTGCACTTCCTAACCTCCTGCCAAATGTATGACCATATTAGAGACACATATTTCCCTCAGATTACAGCGATCCACAAAGATTTAGAAAACAAACCCAATTTTGATAAACTCCCTTATCTACTGGGTGAAAAACCACAGCTGCAAGATTTGTGACCTGTTGCCACAAGAAAAGGGCAACCAGTGAAAAACAAACACCATTGTAAATACAACCCATATTTATGTTTATTTATTTTCCCATTTGTACTTTAACTATTTGCACATTGTTAGAACACTGTATATATACATAATATGACATTTGAAATGTCTTTATTCTTTTGAAACTTCTGAGTGTAATGTTTACTGTTAATATTTATTGTTTATTTCACTTTTGTTTACTATCTACTTCACTTGCTTTGGCAATGTTAACACACGTTTCCCATGCCAATAAAGCCCTTAAATTGAAATTGAAATTGAATTGAGAGGGAGAGAGAGAGAGAGAGAGAGAGAGAGAGACCTGTTTCCACAAGAAAAGGGCAACCAGTGAAGAACAAACACCATTATTTTCCTTTTTGTACTTTAACTATTTGCACATCATTACAACACTGTATATATACATAATATGACACTTGAAATGTTTTTATTATTTTTTAACTTTTGCAAGTGTAATGTTAATTTTTTTTATTGTTTAATTCACTTTTGTTTATCATCTATTTCACTTGCTTTGGCAATGTAAACATATGTTTCCCATGCCAATAAAGTCCCTCAAATTGAAATTGAAATAGAGAGAGAGGGAGAGAAACAGAGAGAGAGAGACAAACAGAGACAGAGACAGAGAGAGAGAGAAACAGAGAGAGAGAGAGAGAAACAGAGAGAGAGAAACAGAGAGAGAGAAACAGAAAGAGAGAGAAACAGCGAGAGAGAGAAACAGAGAGAGA
>NW_028158557.1:291702-411702 GCF_964263955.1 Coregonus lavaretus | reverse complement strand
TTACCTTAATTGAAAAATCATATTTTAATAGTTCTTGTTGGATTGTGAGTGTTTATCTCATTTTCAATGTAAAGAAAAAACTGTAATGAAGTCTTTTTACGTCGCATGTTGGAATTTACAAGGCTTGAAGTCCTCTGCTTTTGGGCTAAAGAGCAGAAACCCAGACTTCCTTAAAGAAATTGATGATGTTGATATTGTAGTACTACAGGAAACATGGTGCAGAGGTGATGTTTCCACTGGCTGTCCACTAGGTTATAGGGAGATAATCGTACCATCCACCAAATTAAAAGGAATCACACAGGGCAGAGACTTAGGGGGAATGCTAATATGGTATAAATCTGAACTAACTAATTCAATCGAATTGATCAAAACAGGAGAATTCTTTATCTGGCTAAAAATCAACAAGGAGGCTATCTTAACAGATAACAACGTCTTCCTCTGTGCCACATACATTCCCCCCTCAGAGCCACCCTACTTCAATGAAGAGAGTTTCTCCATTCTAGAGGGGGAGATTAGTCACTTTCAGGCCCAAGGTAATGTGCTGGTCTGTGGAGACCTGAATGCTAGAACAGCAGAAGAACTAGACACTATTAACAGTCATGGGGACAAACACCTACCGGGAAGCAACAACCTTTCCCTCCCCACATACCCCCCTAGAAACAACTATGACAAAGTGAAAAACAAAAATGGAGTACAGCTCCTGAAGCTCTGTCGAACACTGGGTCTGTACATAGTCAATGGTAGGTTAAGAGGGGACTCTTTTGGTAGGTACACCTACAGCTCATCCCTTGGCAGCAGTACTGTAGACTACTTCATCACAGACCTCAACCCAGAGTCTCTCAGAGCCTTCACAGTCAGCCCACTAACACCTCTCTCTGACCACAGTAAAATCACAGTGTATCTGAAAAGAGCAGAACACAACCATGAAGCATCACGGCCCAATAAATGACATGGTACTAAACAGACCTATAGATGGAGTGCAAACAGTACAGAAATCTACCAAAAAGCAATTAGTAGCCAAAAAATACAATCTCTCCTGGACAACTTTTTAGCATTAACATTCTCCTACACCAATGAAGGTATAAATTTGGCCGTTTGGAACATAAACTTTATATTTGACAAATTAGCATCCTTGGCTAATCTTAAGAAACATAAGAGCAAACCAAAAATAATAGATCATGAAAAATGGTTTGATAATGATTGCAAAAATCTAAGAAAGTCATTGAGAAATATATCTAATCATAAACACAGAGACCCAGACAACAAAAATATACGCCTTCAATATGGGGAAACACTGAAGCAATACAAACACACCCTAAGAACAAAAAAGGAACAGCACATTAGAAATCAGCTAGATGTGATTGAGGAATCCATAGAATCAAACCACTTCTGGGAGAATTGGAATAAATTAAACAAACCTCATAATGAGGAACTGGCTATCCAAAATGGGGATATGTGGAGAAATCACTTTGCAAACCTCTACAGCAATATAACAAAGAGCCCAGAACAACAAGATATACAAGAAAAATTACAAATCCTTGAATCAGCAGTCAAAGACTATCAGAATCCTGTGGATACCCCAATTACAGAACAAGAATTATTGGAAAAACTTTGCACTCTCCAACCCAAAAAGGCCTGTGGTGCTGATGGTATTTTAAATGAAATGATCAAATATACAGACCACAAATTCAAATTGGCTATTGTCACGATCGTCGTAGGAGTGAGTAGACCAAGGCGCAGCGTGTGAAACAAACATGACTTTATTTAATTAAAGTACTAACAAAACACGACTCGTGAAGTCCACGGTTAACAATACCGACACGGAACAAAAACCCACAACACCCAAGGGAAAACATACAGTTTAAATATGGCTCCCAATCAGAGACAACCCACAACAGCTGACACTCGTTGCCTCTGATTGGGAGCCACTCTGGCCAACATAGACATAGAACAACTTAGAATACCCAACATAGAAAATGAACACATAGAATGAACACACCCTGGCTCAACATATAGAGTCCCAGAGCCAGGGTGTGACAGTACACCCCCCTAAAGGCGCGGACTGCGACCGCGCCTCAACTAAAGCAAAACAGGGGAGGGCTGGGCGGGCATACCTCCTCGGCGGCGGCTCCGGCTCCGGGCTTGCCCACCACCCTCCAACAAACCCCCCATAGCGCCCCTGGTCCGGTCTGGCCCCGCTGGCTGGAGCTGGACTGGACGTAGCCGGAGCGGTAGGCTTCAGCTCCTTAGTGGAGCAGTAGAGCGGTACCTGAATTGGCACCGATGACCCAGGCACGGGTTGTGCCGGACTGACGACTCGCACCCCTGGCTTGGTGCGAGTGGCAGGAACGGGCCGGGCCGGGCTGGCGACGCGCACCGTAGACTTGGTGCGAGTGGCAGGAACAGGCCGGACCGGGCAGGCGACGCGCACCGTAGACTTGGTGCGTGGAGCAGGGACAGGCCGGACAGGGCTGGCGACGCACACCGCAGGCTTGGTGCGTGGAGCAGGGACAGGCCGGGCAGGGCTGGCGACGCACACCGTAGGCTTGGTGCGTGGAGCAGGAACAGGCCGGGCTGGGCTGGCGACGCACACCGTAGGTTTGGTGCGTGGAGCAGGGACAGGCCGGGCAGGGCTGTCGACGCACACCGTAGGCTTGGTGCGTGGAGCAGGAACAGGCCGGGCAGGGCTGGCGACGCACACCGTAGGCTTGGTGCGTGGAGCAGGGACAGGCCGGACAGGGCTGGCGACGCACACCGTAGGCTTGGTGCGTGGAGCAGGAACAGGCCGGGCTGGGCTGTCGACGCACACAGTAGGCTTGGTGCGTGGAGCAGGAACAGGCCGGGCAGGGCTGGCGACGCACACCGTAGGCTTGGTGCGTGGAGCAGGAACAGGCCGGGCTGGGCTGTCGACGCACACCGTAGGCTTGGTGCGTGGAGCAGGGACAGGCCGGGCTGGGCTGTCGACGCACACCGTAGGTTTGGTGCGTGGAGCAGGGACAGGCCGGACTGGGCTGTCGACGCACACCGTAGGCTTGGTGCGTGGAGCAGGAACAGGCCGGGCTGGGCTGTCGACGCACACCGTAGGCTTGGTGCGTGGAGCAGGGACAGGCCGGGCTGGGCTGTCGACGCACACCGTAGGCTTGGTGCGTGGAGCAGGAACAGGCCGGGCTGGGCTGTCGACGCACACCGTAGGCTTGGTGCGTGGAGCAGGGACAGGCCGGGCTGGGCTGTCGCTGCTCCACGCACCAAGCCTGCGGTGTGCGTCGCCAGCCCTGTCCGGCCTGTCCCTGCTCCACGCACCAAGTCTACGGTGCGCGTCGCCAGCCCGGTCCGGCCTGTTCCTGCCACCCGCACCAAGTCTACGGTGCGCGTCGCCAGCCCGACCCGGCCTGTTCCTGCCACCCGCACCAAGTCTATGGTGCGCGTCGCCAGCCCGACCCGGCCTGTTCCTGCCACTCGCACCAAACCTACGGTGCGCGTCGCCAGCCCGACCCGGCCTGTTCCTGCCACTCGCACCAAACCTACGGTGCGCGTCGCCAGCCCGACCCGGCCTGTTCCTGCCACTCGCACCAAACCTACGGTGCGCGTCGCCAGCCCGACCCGGCCTGTTCCTGCCACTCGCACCAAACCTACGGTGCGCGTCGCCAGCCCGACCCGGCCTGTTCCTGCCACTCGCACCAAACCTACGGTGCGCGTCGCCAGCCCGGTCCGGTCTGTTCCTGCCACTCGCACTAAGCCAGGGGTGCGAGAAGTCAGCCTGGTAAGGCCCGTTCCTCCTCCACGCACCAAGCCAGGGGTGCGAGTCGGCAGACTGGACCAGGGGCACTATGGGGGGTGTATTGGAGGGTGGTGGTCAAGGCCGGAGCCAGAACCGCCGCCGAGGAGGTATGCCCGCCCAGCCCTCCCCTGTTTTGTTTAGTTGAGGCGCGGTCGCAGTCCGCGCCTTTAGGGGGGGGTACTGTCACACCCTGGCTCTGGGATTCATTATGTTGAGCCAGGGTGTGTTCATTCTATGTGTTTATTTCTATGTTGGTAGTTCTGTTGGGTTTATTTCTAGGTTGGTCTGAGTGACTCCCAATCAGAGGCAACGAGTGTCAGCTGTTTGCTGGTTGTCTCTGATTGGGAGCCATATTTAACTGTCTGTGTTTCACTTTGGGTTTGTGGGTTTTTGTTCCGTGTCGGTATTTGTTTACCGGGGACTTCACGAATCGTGTTTTGTTTGATACTTTAACTAATTAAAGTCATGTTTGTTTCACACGCTGCGCCTTGGTCTACTCACTCCTACGACGATCGTGACAGCTATACTCAAACTCTTCAACATGATCCTAACTGCAGGTATTTTCCCCGATATTTGGAACCAAGGATTGATCACACCAATTTATAAAAATGGAGACAAATTTGACCCAAATAATTACAGAGGAATTTGCGTTAACAGCAACTTGGGGAAAATTCTCTGCAGTATCATAAACAGCAGACTACATAATGTCCTTGATGAACACAACGTCCTAAGCAGAAGCCAGATTGGATTTGTAAAAAAAACAGACCATATTTACACCCTCCAGACTCTAATTGACAAACAAGTAAATCAAAACAAAGGCAAAATCTACTCGTGTTTTGTAGACTTCAAGAAAGCATTTGATTCAATTTGGCACAAAGGTATTTTTTACAAACTAATAGAAAGTGGTATTGGAGGGAAAACATATGATGTTATTAAATCAATGTACACTAAAAACAAATGTGCGATTAAAATCGGCAACAAGCAAACAGACTTCTTCTCTCAGGGACGTGGAGTGAAACAGGGCTGCCCATTAAGTCCAACACTATTTAACATCTACATTAACGAATTGGCAAAAACATTAGAAGAATCGGCAGCACCAGGTCTCACCCTACACAACACTGAAATCAAGTGTCTGCTGTACGCAGATGACCTGGTGCTACTGTCTCCCACTAAGGAGGGGTTACAGCAGCATCTAGATCATCTGCACAGATTCTGTCAGATCTAAAAAAAAAAAAATATAATGATATTCCAAAAAAGGTCCGGAAATCAGGATGACAAATATAAATTCTATTTGGACACAGTTCTATTAGAACACACCAAAAATTACACATATCTAGGACTAAATTTCAGCAACACAGGTAGCTTTCACATGGCTGTGAATGAGCTGAGAGACAAAGCAAGAAGAGCATTCTATGCCATTAAAAGGAATGTTAAAATTGAAATTCCAATTAGAATCTGGCTCAAAATCTTCCAATCAGTTATAGAACCAATTGCTCTATATGGCAGCGAAGTATGGGGTCCGCTCTCTAATACTGAATTTACCAAATGGGACAAACATCCAATTGAAATACTGCATGCAGAGTTTTGCAAGACTGTATTGCAAGTGCAAAGAAAAACTCCAAATAACGCATGTAGAGCAGAATTGGGCCAATACCCCCTCCTTATTCGAATAGAAAAAAGAGCCATCAAATTTTACAACCATCTAAAAACAAGTGACCCCAAAACATTCCATCACACAGCTCTACTATGTCAAGAGATGAAACAAGAGAAGAGTCCCATTAGCCAGCTGGTTCTGAGGCTCAGTTCACTAACCAAAACCAACCTCATAGAGCCTCAGGACAGCACTCAGAAAATCTGTCCCAACCAAATCATCACAAAGCAAAAAGAAAAATATATCACATATTGGAAAGACACCACAAAAAATCAAAGTAAACTTCAATGCTATTTGGCTCTAAACAGACAGTACATGGTGGCAGACTATCTGACCACTGTGACTGATAGAAAACTGAGAAAAACACTGACTAGGTACAGACTCAGTGAGCACAGTCTGGCTATAGAGACTGGTCGTCACAGGCAAACCTGGCTGCCCAGAGAGGACAGGCTGTGCTCACTCTGCCCCCGGGGAGAGGTAGAGACAGAGCTGCATTTCCTATTACACTATGACAAATACTCAGACCTAAGAGAATCTTTCTTTCCCAAAATTATCATTCAGTACAAAGAATTTGAAACTATAAAAGAAGAAAAAAATCAAATATTTATTGGGTGAAAAGCCAAAATGTGCAATTTTGGCAGCCAAATATGTGTCCTCCTGCCACAACCTGAGGGACAGCCAGTGAAAAGTGTAATGTAATGTCAATAATATTTCCTGTTTTGTTTTGGCTTTCATAGCATGTAATGTGTCTTCTCAGTCATGTTGAGATTGGTCGACTACTATTGCTTTAATGTATTGTTAATCTCATTATTATTGTTGTTGTAGTTGCTGTTAATGGTAATCCCATTTCCACTACTACTATTATTATTGCTGTTGGTCCCACCATTTTGTTATATGTATACTTTGACAATGTAAGTAATTTTACTTCCCATGTCAATAAAGTATATTGAATTGAATTGAATTGAGAGAAACAGAGAGAGAGAGAGAGAGAGAGAGAGAGAAAGAGAGAGAGAGCAAGAGAGAGAAACAGAGAGAGAGAAACAGAGAGAGAGAGAGAGAGAAACACACAGAGAGAGAGAAACAGCGAGTGAGAGAAACACAGAGATAGAGAGAGAGAAACAGAGAGAAACAGAGAGAGAAAGAGAGAGGGAGAGAAACAGAGAGAGAGAAACAAAGAGAGAGAAACAGAGAGAAACAGAGAGAGAGAGAGAAAGAAACACAGAGAGAAGAGAGAGAAACAGAGAGAGAGAAACAGAGAGAAACAGAGAGAGAGAGAAACAGAAAGAGAGACAAACAGAGAGAGAGAGACAGACAGACAGACAGACAGACAGACAGAGAAACAAAGAGAGAGAGAGAAACAGAGAGAGAGAGAGAGAGAGAGAGAGAGAGAGAGAGAGAAACAGAGAGAGCGAGAGACAGAGAGAGAGAGAGAGAGAAACAGAGAGAGAGAGAGCGAGAGACAGAGAGAAACAGAGAGAGAGAGAGCGAGAGACAGAGAGAAACAGAGAGAGAGAGAGAGAGAGAGAGAGAGAGAGAGAGAGAAATAGATGACTTGGTACTTCTATCACCAACCAAAGAAGGTCTTCAACAGAACCTTAACATTCTAGAGCAATATTGCAATAATTGGGCCCTGGCAGTAAATTTAGAAAAAACTAAAATCATGATTTTCCCAAAAAAAAAAACAGATGTCAGAAACACAAATATAAATTCACCCTGAACAACACCATAATTGAACACACTAAAAATTACACATACCTTGATCTGACCATATCTGCATCGGGAAACTTTAATATGGCAGTGAATGCACTCAAAGAAAAAGCCCGCAGAGCATTGTATGCAATAAAAATGAAATTATTCAAAATCAATATCCCAATTAGAATTTGGACCAAAATATTTGACAGTGTAATCCTACCAATAGCTCTTTACGGAAGTGAGGTTTGGGGGCCACTCAATAAACTGGACTTTAAAATATGGGACAAACATCCAATTGAAGCCCTACATGCAGAATTATGTCGGAAAATTCTACAAGTCCAGAGAAATACACCAACTAATGCATGTAGGGCAGAATTGGGCCGCTTTCCAGTAGGAATGAAAATACAGAAAAGATCAATAAAATTTTGGCTACATCTAAATTCAAGTCCAAATTCAAGTCTGCAATTTAAAGCACTTCAAACCCAAGAGCTGAGCCCAGAAACGAGCCCTCTCAGTCAGCTGGTGTTGGACCTAACCAACCAAGCTGACACCAGCACTGCTTCAAAAGAAAGAATTCTAATGAACAAAATCATGAACCAATCAAAGGACTCATATTTACAACATTGGAAAAACAAAACAAAATCCCAAAGCTGACTAAATTGCTATCTGACCCTAAACAGAGAATATGAATTGGCTGATTATCTCTACTCTGTCAGAGATACGAAGCAGAGACAGATCTTTACCAAGTACAGGCTGAGTGACCATCAATTGGCAATAGAAACCGGCAGACATAAAAAGACATGGCTACCCAAAGAGGAGCGTATATGTGGTCACTGCACGACAGGGGAGGTAGAAACAGAAATGCACTTTCTCCTTTACTGTGATAAATATTCCTCACAAAGAGATTCATTATTCACAGAAATGACTAGATTTATTCCAAATTTTAACTTATTAAACCCAGAGGAAAAACTAAAAATACTCATGGGCGAAGGAGCTATGGCTCCTCTTGCAGCCAAATATGTATTTGCCTGCCATAGCCTGAGGGACACTGAATAATAACATCTGCATAGTAAATAGTAACGTACTTATTATTGTTGTTATTGCTATTATTGTTATTATCATTATTATTGTTTTTTATCATTCCAAATAGTAGTGGTATGGGTGGTAATGGTAATGATGGCAGTTCAATGATGGTGGTGGTAGTAGTGGTAGTAATGATGATGGTAGTTGTAGTACTGATATAATGGTGAAGATGACCGTTATTTAGTTATAAGTTAGTTATAGTTTCATTTTCCATATTTAGATTTGTATATTTATTATATTTATACTATTGACTGTTACCATTTTATTGTTGTTATTTATTTATTATTATTTACTACCATTTTTATTATTATTTGTTATTATTTATTATTTTATTACAATGTATATTGTATACATTGTTGCTTTGGCAATATTGACGCAATGTTTTTAATGCCAATAAAGCAGCTTGAATTGAATTGAATTGAGAAACAGAGAGAAACAGAGAGAGAGAGAGAGAGAGCGAGAGAGAGAGCGAGAGAGACAGAGAGAGAGAGAGAGAGAGACAGAGAGAGAGAGAAAGAGAGAGAGAGCGAGAGAGAGAAACAGAGAGAGAGAGAGAGAGAGAAACAGAGAGAGAGAGAGAGCGAGAGAGAGAGAAACAGAGAGAGAGAGAGCGAGAGACAGAGAGAAACAGAGAGAGAGAGAGAGAGAGAGAGACAGAGAGACAGACAGCGAGAGAGAGAGAGAGAGACAGAGAGAGAGAGAGAGAGAGAGAGAGAGAGAGAGAGAGAGAGAGAGAGAGAGAGAGAGAGAGAGAGAGAGACAGTGAGAGAAAGACAGAGACAGCGAGAGAGAGTCAGAGCGAGAGAGAGACAGAGACAGAGAGCGGATGTAGAGAGGGATAAATAGATAGTTAATCAGGGTAACAGTGGAGGAGGTGTAAACTTAAAAAAATATATAAATATCCATGTCTCTTTTCTGTGTTGCTGTTCTCCAGCAGCTGGTGTTGTTGCTGTGTGCGGTGCCTTGCCAATGACCTCACGGTCACAACGTCTACTCTACCTGTTGCCACAGTTACCATTAAGGTTGCCAACTCGCCCCAAGCTCATTCTGGCAAGCATACGATAGTCCATCAACAATTTCATGTTTCAGTCTCTCACTTCATTCAGGCATTAAGAAATTCTCCCAAAATAGTTCCAAAGCTCGTTTTACAGGTAAGGGCCAATTGTGGTAGCCTGGTTAAACCAGACTGAACACTGCACTTTCAAAGGAGAAACGTAGAGAAATCAGTTTGGGTGCCAGGCTACAGTTCTGGGAGACTCTAGAACATACCGAGAGGGTTCGCAATCGAACTCCGTTTACCCCTGGTTACAGTGCATCAGCGACAGGACTCACTTGGAGAGTTCGGCCATCTCAGTCTCGTGGACCTGCTTCCTCTCAGCCAGTTGCAGGGGGAAGAGGCGGGACATGATCTCCTGCAGCAGCACCGTGGGGTTATACTTCCTGTTCTTAAAGTACTACACAGGAAACAGGAAGTGATTCAGCATTATTGGGAAGAAAAATAACAATTAAGTTTATCCCAGTTAAAGTGATCCCCCTTGGGTTATAAATATGGTAGCAACATAAAACAGTTCAAAGCAGACCCTTCCATTGTAATTGTTTCATTGTGATGTTATGTACAATGTGTTTCTGATTGAGCCGATGTACACAGATGAAGGCCCTAGTTATGTAGAACATACAGTGCCTTGCAAAAGTATTCAGACCCCTTGGATTTCTTCACATTTTATTGTGTCACAAAGTGGGATTCAAATGTATTTCATAGTAATTTTTTGTCAACAATCTACACAAAATACTCTAATGTCAAAGTGGAAGAACAATTCAATTATTTCAAAAGATTAATATAAATGAATCAAAAATCAAAATCACCAATGGCCTCATGGTAACATCCCTGAGCAGTTTCATTCCTGTCCTGCATGTAGAAGGACGACTGTATCTTTGATGTGTCTGGGTAGTTTAATTCATAATCCACAGCATAATTATTAACTAGACCATGCTTAAAGAGATATTCAATGTCTGATTTGTTATTGTTACCCATCTACCAATCACTGCCCTTCTTTATGAGGCTTTCAAAAAGCTCCCTGGTCTTTGTAGTTGAATCTGTGTAACGGACCTTACAGAAGTAATTTAGGCTTGCCTAAACAAAGGGGCTGAATACTAAATTCTAGTTAAGATTCTTTTTTTTTTTATCTTAAAAAATAAATATATCTTCCACTTCTACATGACATAGTATTTTGTGTAGATTGTTGACAAGAAATTACAATTAAATCCATTTTATTCTCACTTTGTAACACTGTAGTTACGTAGACACTAGTTACGTAGGCCCTAGTTACGTAGACACTAGTTACGTAGACCCTAGTTACGTAGGCCCTAGTTACGTAGGCCCTAGTTACGTAGACACTAGTTACGTAGACACTAGTTACGTAGACACTAGTTACGTAGACACTAGTTACGTAGACCCTAGTTACGTAGACACTAGTTACGTAGACACTAGTTACGTAGGCACTAGTTACGTAGGCACTAGTTACGTAGACACTAGTTACGTAGACACTAGTTACGTAGGCCCTAGTTACGTAGGCCCTAGTTACGTAGGCCCTAGTTACGTAGACCCTAGTTACGTAGACCCTAGTTACGTAGACCCTAGTTACGTAGACCCTAGTTACGTAGACCCTAGTTACGTAGACACTCATTATGTAGACCCTAGTTACGTAGGCCATAGTTATGTAGGCCATAGTTACCTCCTGTAGTGGCTGTTTGCAGAGGGGGCAGCGGAGGTTGTGGTCTAGGCTTCTCTCAAGGCAGGTCCTACAGAAGGTGTGTCCACAGGGAGTGGTCACTGGCTCATAGAACAACCTGTAGAGGTACAGCACTAAGATCAGAGTACAGCACAGGTTTCTCTACAATAACACAGTACCACAAGACTCCATAGGATGTACCACCTATGGAAACTACTAACCTGATACAAAGGGGACATTCAAAGTCAGACACAGTGAGGACACTCAGAGAGTCTCTTCTGTCCAGACTGCAGCCTCCTGAGGGAGACAACATAGAACCAATATCAACCATCTACATGTGTCTCTTCTCTCTTCCAGTGAGTGTGTGTGTGTGTGTGCTCTATGTACCCCTGCTGTGCCGCTCCTCCTTCCTCATCATCATCTCCTCATCATCCTCGGCTGTAGGGAGGAAGGACACGGCCTGACAGAGACTGAGACAGCACTCAGTACTGGTCCCATGTTTCACCTTTGACCCTTTCTCAGAGTCTCCTCTCCTGTCCCCGTCTGCCCCCTCCACTTGAGGGTATCGGAGGCTTTTGGTGTGGCTGTGTGTGTGGCTTTGTGTGTGGCTGTGTGTGTGGCTGTGTGTGTGGCTGTGTGTGTGGCTGTGTGTGGGTCCCGCTGGGAAGAGGCTTGTGATGGGAGGGCAGTGGTCTCTAAGGTACCCGGAGACCACCTGGAGGATCTGGGGCACCTCCTCTGGCACTGACATGCCCTCCGCCTCCAGGATCTGACCAGGGGAAACAGACACATAGATCAATTAGTCTATCCATCCATCCATTAATCATCATAAACTTATCCCACAACATTCTGCAACACAATTCATCCTACAACATCAGACTTGGCTTTAATCAATCAATCCATCAACCAATAATTTAGAAACCCACAACTTGTTGAATATTTTAAATAACTAGATAACTATGTAAATGACTAGGTTGCCTTCTGTGACATTGCATTTCAAAAAACTTATCCAACATCAGTTAACCTGACACAGTTAACCTGTAACTGACCATGTAACTGTAACCTAACTAACTGACCATGTAACTGTAACCTAACTGTGACTGACCATGTAACTGTAACCTAACTGTGACTGACCATGTAACTGTAACTGACCTTGTAAATGTAACCTAACTGTAACTGACCATGTTACTGTAACCTAACTGTGACTGACCATGTAACTGTAACTGACCTTGTAACTGTAACCTAACTGTAACTGACCATGTAACTGTAACCTAACTGTGACTGACAATGTAACTGTAACTGACCTTGTAACTGTAACCTAACTGTAACTGACCATGTAACTGTAACCTAACTGTAACTGACCATGTAACTGTAACCTAACTGTGACTGACCATGTAACTGTAACCTAACTGTGACTGACCATGTAACTGTAACTGACCTTGTAACTGTAACCTAACTGTAACTGACCATGTAACTGTAACCTAACTGTGACTGACCATGTAACTGTAACTGACCATGTAACTGTAACTGACCATGTAACTGTAACCTAACTGTGACTGACCATGTAACTGTAACTGACCATGTAACTGTAGCCTAACTGTAACTGACCATGTAACTGTAACTGACCATGTAACTGTAACCTAACTGTAACTGACCATGTAACTGTAACCTAACTGTAACTGACCATGTAACTGTAACCTAACTGTAACTGACCATGTAACTGTAACCTAACTGTAACTGACCATGTAACTGTAACCTAACTGTGACTGACCATGTAACTGTAACCTAACTGTGACTGACCATGTAACTGTACTGACCTTGTAACTGTAACCTAACTGTGATTGACCATGTAACTGTAACCTAACTGTGACTGACCATGTAACTGTAACTGACCATGTAACTGTAACCTAACTGTAACTGACCATGTAACTGTAACCTAACTGACCATGTAACTGTAACCTAACTGTAACTGACCATGTAACTGTAACCTAATTGTGACTGACCATGTAACTATAACCTAACTGTGACTGACCATGTAACTGTAACCTAATTGTAACTGACCATGTAACTGTAACCTAACTGACCTTGTAACTGTAACCTAACTGTAACTGACCATGTAACTGTAACCTAACTGTAACTGACAATGTAACTGTAACTGACCATGTAACTGTAACTGAGCATGTAACTGTAACCTAACTGTAACTGACCATGTAACTGTAACCTAACTGTGACTGACCATGTAACTGACCTTGTAACTGTAACCTAACTGTAACTGACCATGTAACTGTAACCTAACTGTAACTGACCATGTAACTGTAACCTAACTGTGACTGACCATGTAACTGTAACCTAACTGTAACTGACCATGTAACTGTAACCTAACTGTAACTGACCATGTAACTGTAATCTAACTGACCTTGTAACTGTAACCTAACTGTAACTGACAATGTAACTGTAACCTAACTGTAACTGACAATGTAACTGTAACCTAACTGTAACTGACCATGTAACTGTAACCTAACTGTAACTGACCATGTAACTGTAACCTAACTGTAACTGACCATGTAACTGTAACTGACCTTGTAACTGTAACTGACTATGTAACTGTAACTGACCATGTAACTGTAACCTAACTGTTACTGACCATGTAACTGACCATGTAACTGTAACCTAACTGTAACTGACCATGTAACTGTAACCTAACTGTGACTGACCATGTAACTGTAACTGACCATGTAACTGGAACCTAACTGTAACTGACAATGTAACTGTAACCTAACTGTGACTGACCATGTAACTGTAACTGACCATGTGACTGTAACCTAACTGTTACTGACCTTGTAACTGTAACCTAACTGTAACTGACCATGTAACTTTAACCTAACTGTGACTGACCATGTAACTGTAACTGACCATGTAACTGTAACCTAACTATGACTGACCATGTAACTGTAACCTAACTGTGACTGACCATGTAACTGTAACTGACCTTGTAACTGTAACCTAACTGTAACTGACCATGTAACTGTAACCTAACTGTAACTGGCCATGTAACTGTAACCTAACTGTGACTGACCATGTAACTGTAACTGACCATGTAACTGTAACCTAACTGTAACTGACCATGTAACTGTAACCTAACTGTAACTGACCATGTAACTGTAACCTAATTGTGACTGACCATGTAACTATAACCTAACTGTGACTGACCATGTAACTGTAACCTAATTGTAACTGACCATGTAACTGTAACCTAACTGACCTTGTAACTGTAACCTAACTGTAACTGACCATGTAACTGTAACCTAACTGTAACTGACCATGTAACTGTAACTGACCATGTAACTGTAACTGACCCTGTAACTGTAACCTAACTGTAACTGACCATGTAACTGTAACTGACCATGTAACTGTAACCTAACTGTAACTGACCATGTAACTGTAACCTAACTGTGACTGACCATGTAACTGACCTTGTAACTGTAACCTAACTGTAACTGACCATGTAACTGTAACCTAACTGTAACTGACCATGTAACTGTAACCTAACTGTGACTGACCATGTAACTGTAACCTAACTGTAACTGACCATGTAACTGTAACCTAACTGTAACTGACCATGTAACTGTAATCTAACTGACCTTGTAACTGTAACCTAACTGTAACTGACAATGTAACTGTAACCTAACTGTAACTGACAATGTAACTGTAACCTAACTGTAACTGACCATGTAACTGTAACCTAACTGTAACTGACCATGTAACTGTAACTGACCTTGTAACTGCAACTGACCATGTAACTGTAACTGACCATGTAACTGTAACCTAACTATTACTGACCATGTAACTGACCATGTAACTGTAACCTAACAATAACTGACCATGTAACTGTAACCTAACTGTGACTGACCATGTAACTGTAACTGACCATGTAACTGGAACCTAACTGTAACTGACCATGTAACTGGAACCTAACTGTAACTGACCATGTAACTGTAACCTAACTGTAACTGACCATGTAACTGTAACCTAACTGTAACTGACCATGTAACTGTAACCTAACTGTGACTGACCATGTAACTGTAACCTAACTGTGACTGACCATGTAACTGTACTGACCTTGTAACTGTAACCTAACTGTGATTGACCATGTAACTGTAACCTAACTGTGACTGACCATGTAACTGTAACCTAACTGTAACTGACCATGTAACTGTAACCTAACTGTAACTGACCATGTAACTGTAACCTAACTGACCATGTAACTGTAACCTAACTGTAACTGACTATGTAACTGTAACCTAATTGTGACTGACCATGTAACTATAACCTAACTGTGACTGACCATGTAACTGTAACCTAATTGTAACTGACCATGTAACTGTAACCTAACTGACCTTGTAACTGTAACCTAACTGTAACTGACCATGTAACTGTAACCTAACTGTAACTGACAATGTAACTGTAACTGACCATGTAACTGTAACTGACCATGTAACTGTAACCTAACTGTAACTGACCATGTAACTGTAACCTAACTGTGACTGACCATGTAACTGACCTTGTAACTGTAACCTAACTGTAACTGACCATGTAACTGTAACCTAACTGTAACTGACCATGTAACTGTAACCTAACTGTGACTGACCATGTAACTGTAACCTAACTGTAACTGACCATGTAACTGTAACCTAACTGTAACTGACCATGTAACTGTAATCTAACTGACCTTGTAACTGTAACCTAACTGTAACTGACAATGTAACTGTAACCTAACTGTAACTGACAATGTAACTGTAACCTAACTGTAGCTGACCATGTAACTGTAACCTAACTGTAACTGACCATGTAACTGTAACCTAACTGTAACTGACCATGTAACTGTAACTGACCTTGTAACTGTAACTGACTATGTAACTGTAACTGACCATGTAACTGTAACCTAACTTTTACTGACCATGTAACTGACCATGTAACTGTAACCTAACTGTAACTGACCATGTAACTGTAACCTAACTGTGACTGACCATGTAACTGTAACTGACCATGTAACTGGAACCTAACTGTAACTGACAATGTAACTGTAACCTAACTGTGACTGACCATGTAACTGTAACTGACCATGTAACTGTAACCTAACTGTTACTGACCTTGTAACTGTAACCTAACTGTAACTGACCATGTAACTTTAACCTAACTGTGACTGACCATGTAACTGTAACTGACCATGTAACTGTAACCTAACTATGACTGACCATGTAACTGTAACCTAACTGTGACTGACCATGTAACTGTAACTGACCTTGTAACTGTAACCTAACTGTAACTGACCATGTAACTGTAACCTAACTGTAACTGGCCATGTAACTGTAACCTAACTGTGACTGACCATGTAACTGTAACTGACCATGTAACTGTAACCTAACTGTAACTGACCATGTAACTGTAACCTAATTGTGACTGACCATGTAACTATAACGTAACTGTGACTGACCATGTAACTGCAACCTAATTGTAACTGACCATGTAACTGTAACCTAACTGACCTTGTAACTGTAACCTAACTGTAACTGACCATGTAACTGTAACCTAACTGTAACTGACCATGTAACTGTAACTGACCATGTAACTGTAACTGACCCTGTAACTGTAACCTAACTGTAACTGACCATGTAACTGTAACTGACCATGTAACTGTAACCTAACTGTAACTGACCATGTAACTGTAACCTAACTGTGACTGACCATGTAACTGACCTTGTAACTGTAACCTAACTGTAACTGACCATGTAACTGTAACCTAACTGTAACTGACCATGTAACTGTAACCTAACTGTGACTGACCATGTAACTGTAACCTAACTGTAACTGACCATGTAACTGTAACCTAACTGTAACTGACCATGTAACTGTAATCTAACTGACCATGTAACTGTAACCTAACTGTAACTGACCATGTAACTGTAACCTAACTGTAACTGACCATGTAACTGTAACCTATCTGTGACTGACCATGTAACTGTAACCTAACTGTGACTGACCATGTAACTGTACTGACCTTGTAACTGTAACCTAACTGTGATTGACCATGTAACTGTAACCTAACTGTGACTGACCATGTAACTGTAACCTAACTGTAACTGACCATGTAACTGTAACCTAACTGTAACTGACCATGTAACTGTAACCTAACTGACCATGTAACTGTAACCTAACTGTAACTGACTATGTAACTGTAACCTAATTGTGACTGACCATGTAACTATAACCTAACTGTGACTGACCATGTAACTGTAACCTAATTGTAACTGACCATGTAACTGTAACCTAACTGACCTTGTAACTGTAACCTAACTGTAACTGACCATGTAACTGTAACCTAACTGTAACTGACAATGTAACTGTAACTGACCATGTAACTGTAACTGACCATGTAACTGTAACCTAACTGTAACTGACCATGTAACTGTAACCTAACTGTGACTGACCATGTAACTGACCTTGTAACTGTAACCTAACTGTAACTGACCATGTAACTGTAACCTAACTGTAACTGACCATGTAACTGTAACCTAACTGTGACTGACCATGTAACTGTAACCTAACTGTAACTGACCATGTAACTGTAACCTAACTGTAACTGACCATGTAACTGTAATCTAACTGACCTTGTAACTGTAACCTAACTGTAACTGACAATGTAACTGTAACCTAACTGTAACTGACAATGTAACTGTAACCTAACTGTAACTGACCATGTAACTGTAACCTAACTGTAACTGACCATGTAACTGTAACCTAACTGTAACTGACCATGTAACTGTAACTGACCTTGTAACTGTAACTGACTATGTAACTGTAACTGACCATGTAACTGTAACCTAACTGTTACTGACCATGTAACTGACCATGTAACTGTAACCTAACTGTAACTGACCATGTAACTGTAACCTAACTGTGACTGACCATGTAACTGTAACTGACCATGTAACTGGAACCTAACTGTAACTGACAATGTAACTGTAACCTAACTGTGACTGACCATGTAACTGTAACTGACCATGTAACTGTAACCTAACTGTTACTGACCTTGTAACTGTAACCTAACTGTAACTGACCATGTAACTTTAACCTAACTGTGACTGACCATGTAACTGTAACTGACCATGTAACTGTAACCTAACTATGACTGACCATGTAACTGTAACCTAACTGTGACTGACCATGTAACTGTAACTGACCTTGTAACTGTAACCTAACTGTAACTGACCATGTAACTGTAACCTAACTGTAACTGGCCATGTAACTGTAACCTAACTGTGACTGACCATGTAACTGTAACTGACCATGTAACTGTAACCTAACTGTAACTGACCATGTAACTGTAACCTAACTGTAACTGACCATGTAACTGTAACCTAATTGTGACTGACCATGTAACTATAACCTAACTGTGACTGACCATGTAACTGTAACCTAATTGTAACTGACCATGTAACTGTAACCTAACTGACCTTGTAACTGTAACCTAACTGTAACTGACCATGTAACTGTAACCTAACTGTAACTGACCATGTAACTGTAACTGACCATGTAACTGTAACTGACCCTGTAACTGTAACCTAACTGTAACTGACCATGTAACTGTAACTGACCATGTAACTGTAACCTAACTGTAACTAACCATGTAACTGTAACCTAACTGTGACTGACCATGTAACTGACCTTGTAACTGTAACCTAACTGTAACTGACCATGTAACTGTAACCTAACTGTAACTGACCATGTAACTGTAACCTAACTGTGACTGACCATGTAACTGTAACCTAACTGTAACTGACCATGTAACTGTAACCTAACTGTAACTGACCATGTAACTGTAATCTAACTGACCTTGTAACTGTAACCTAACTGTAACTGACAATGTAACTGTAACCTAACTGTAACTGACAATGTAACTGTAACCTAACTGTAACTGACCATGTAACTGTAACCTAACTGTAACTGACCATGTAACTGTAACCTAACTGTAACTGACCATGTAACTGTAACTGACCTTGTAACTGTAACTGACCATGTAACTGTAACTGACCATGTAACTGTAACCTAACTATTACTGACCATGTAACTGACCATGTAACTGTAACCTAACAATAACTGACCATGTAACTGTAACCTAACTGTGACTGACCATGTAACTGTAACTGACCATGTAACTGGAACCTAACTGTAACTGACCATGTAACTGTAACCTAACTGTGACTGACCATGTAACTGTAACTGACCATGTAACTGTAACCTAACTGTTACTGACCTTGTAACTGTAACCTAACTGTAACTGACCATGTAACTGTAACCTAACTGTAACTGACCATGTAACTGTAACCTAACTGTGACTGACCATGTAACTGTAACTGACCATGTAACTGTAACCTAACTATGACTGACCATGTAACTGTAACCTAACTGTGACTGACCATGTAACTGTAACCTAACTGTAACTGGCCATGTAACTGTAACCTAACTGTGACTGACCATGTAACTGTAACTGACCATGTAACTGTAACATAACTGTAACTGACCATGTAACTGTAACCTAACTGACCTCGTAACTGTAACCTAACTGTAACTGACCATGTAACTGTAACCTAACTGTAACTTACCATGTAACTGTAACCTAACTGTAACTGACCATGTAACTGTAACCTAACTGTAACTGACCATGTAACTGTAACTGACCTTGTAACTGTAACCTAACTGTAACTGACCATGTAACTGTAACTGACCATGTAACTGTAACCTAACTGTGACTGACCATGTAACTGTAACTGACCATGTAACTGTAACCTAACTGTGACTGACCATGTAACTGTAACCTAACTGTGACTGACCATGTAACTGTAACTGACCTTGTAACTGTAACCTAACTGTAACTAACCATGTAACTGTAACCTAACTGTGACTGACCATGTAACTGTAACCTAACTGTGACTGACCATGTAACTGTAACCTAACTGTAACTGACCTTGTAACTGTAACCTAACTGTAACTGACCATGTAACTGTAACCTAACTGTGACTGACCATGTAACTGTAACCTAACTGTGACTGACCATGTAACTGTAACCTAACTGTAACTGACCTTGTAACTGTAACCTAACTGTAACTGACCATGTAACTGTAACCTAACTGTAACTGACCATGTAACTGTAACTGACCATGTAACTGTAACTGACCTTGTAACTGGAACCTAACTGTAACTGACTATGTAACTGTAACCTAACTGTAACTGACCATGTAACTGTAACTGACCATGTAACTGTAACCTAACTGTGACTGACCATGTAACTGTAACCTAACTGTAACTGACCATGTAACTGTAACCTAACTGTAACTGACAATGTAACTGTAACCTAACTGTAACTGACCATGTAACTGTAACCTAACTGTAACTGACCATGTAACTGTAACCTAACTGTAACTGACCATGTAACTGTAACTGACCTTGTAACTGTAACTGACCATGTAACTGTAACTGACCATGTAACTGTAACCTAACTATTACTGACCATGTAACTGACCATGTAACTGTAACCTAACAATAACTGACCATGTAACTGTAACCTAACTGTGACTGACCATGTAACTGTAACTGACCATGTAACTGGAACCTAACTGTAACTGACCATGTAACTGTAACCTAACTGTGACTGACCATGTAACTGTAACTGACCATGTAACTGTAACCTAACTGTTACTGACCTTGTAACTGTAACCTAACTGTAACTGACCATGTAACTGTAACCTAACTGTAACTGACCATGTAACTGTAACCTAACTGTGACTGACCATGTAACTGTAACTGACCATGTAACTGTAACCTAACTATGACTGACCATGTAACTGTAACCTAACTGTGACTGACCATGTAACTGTAACCTAACTGTAACTGGCCATGTAACTGTAACCTAACTGTGACTGACCATGTAACTGTAACTGACCATGTAACTGTAACATAACTGTAACTGACCATGTAACTGTAACCTAACTGACCTCGTAACTGTAACCTAACTGTAACTGACCATGTAACTGTAACCTAACTGTAACTTACCATGTAACTGTAACCTAACTGTAACTGACCATGTAACTGTAACCTAACTGTAACTGACCATGTAACTGTAACTGACCTTGTAACTGTAACCTAACTGTAACTGACCATGTAACTGTAACTGACCATGTAACTGTAACCTAACTGTGACTGACCATGTAACTGTAACTGACCATGTAACTGTAACCTAACTGTGACTGACCATGTAACTGTAACCTAACTGTGACTGACCATGTAACTGTAACTGACCTTGTAACTGTAACCTAACTGTAACTAACCATGTAACTGTAACCTAACTGTGACTGACCATGTAACTGTAACCTAACTGTGACTGACCATGTAACTGTAACCTAACTGTAACTGACCTTGTAACTGTAACCTAACTGTAACTGACCATGTAACTGTAACCTAACTGTGACTGACCATGTAACTGTAACCTAACTGTGACTGACCATGTAACTGTAACCTAACTGTAACTGACCTTGTAACTGTAACCTAACTGTAACTGACCATGTAACTGTAACCTAACTGTAACTGACCATGTAACTGTAACTGACCATGTAACTGTAACTGACCTTGTAACTGGAACCTAACTGTAACTGACTATGTAACTGTAACCTAACTGTAACTGACCATGTAACTGTAACTGACCATGTAACTGTAACCTAACTGTGACTGACCATGTAACTGTAACCTAACTGTAACTGACCATGTAACTGTAACCTAACTGTGACTGACCATGTAACTGTAACTGACCATGTAACTGTAACCTATCTGTAACTGACCATGTAACTGTAACCTAACTGTAACCTAACTGTAACTGACCATGTAACTGTAACATAACTGTAACTGACCATGTAAATGTAACCTAACTGACCTCGTAACTGTAACCTAACTGTAACTGACCATGTAACTGTAACCTAACTGTAACTGACCATGTAACTGTAACCTAACTGTAACTGACCATGTAACTGTAACCTAACTGTAACTGACCATGTAACTGTAACTGACCTTGTAACTGTAACCTAACTGTAACTGACCATGTAACTGTAACTGACCATGTAACTGTAACCTAACTGTGACTGACCATGTAACTGTAACTGACCATGTAACTGTAACCTAACTGTAACTGACCATGTAACTGTAACCTAACTGTGACTGACCATATAACTGTAACTGACCATGTAACTGTAACCTAACTGTAACTGACCATGTAACTGTAACCTAACTGTGACTGACCATGTAACTGTAACCTAACTGTAACTGACCTTGTAACTGTAACTGACCATGTAACTGTAACCTAACTGTGACTGACCTTGTAACTGTAACCTAACTGTAACTGACCATGTAACTGTAACCTAACTGTAACTGACCATGTAACTGTAACCTAACTGTAACTGACCATGTAACTGTAACATAACTGTGACTGACCATGTAACTGTAACTGACCGTGTAACTGTAACCTAACTGTAACTGACTATGTAACTGTAACCTAACTATAACTGACCATGTAACTGTAACCTAACTGTAACTGTAACCTAACTGTAACTGACCATGTAACTGTAACCTAACTGTGACTGAACATGTAACTGTAACTGACCATGTTACTGTAACCTAAATGTAACTGACCATGTAACTGTAACCTAACTGTGACTGACCATGTAACTGTAACCTAACTGTAACTGACCTTGTAACTGTAACCTAACGGTAACTGACCATGTAACTGTAACCTAACTGTAACTGACCATGTAACTGTAACCTAACTGTAACTGACCATGTAACTGTAACCTAACTGTGACCGACCATGTAACTGTAACTGACCTTGTAACTGTAACCTAACTGTAACTGACCATGTAACTGTAACCTAACTGTGACTGACCATGTAACTGTAACCTAACTGTAACTGACCTTGTCACTGTAACCTAACTGTAACTGACCTTGTAACTGTAACCTAACTGTGACTGAATATGTAACTGTAACCTTACTGTGACTGACCATGTAACTGTAACCTAACTCTGACTGACCATGTAACTGTAACTGACCATGTAACTGTAACCTAACTCTGACTGACCATGTAACTGTAACTGACCATGTAACTGGAACCTAACTGTAACTGACCATGTAACTGTAACCTAACTGTGACTGACCATGTAACTGTAACTGACCATGTAACTGTAACCTAACTGTGACTGACCTTGTAACTGTAACCTAACTGTAACTGACCATGTAACTGTAACCTAACTGTAACTGACCATGTAACTGTAACCTAACTGTGACTGACCATGTAACTGTAACTGACCATGTAACTGTAACCTAACTATGACTGACCATGTAACTGTAACCTAACTGTGACTGACCATGTAACTGTAACTGACCATGTAACTGTAACCTAACTGTAACTGACCATGTAACTGTAACCTAACTGTAACTGACCATGTAACTGTAACCTAACTGTGACTGACCATGTAACTGTAACTGACCATGTAACTGTAACCTAACTGTAACTGACCATGTAACTGTAACATAACTGTAACTGACCATGTAACTGTAACCTAACTGACATCGTAAATGTAACCTAACTTAACTGACCATGTAACTGTAACCTAACTGTAACTGACCATGTAACTGTAACTGACCATGTAACTGTAACCTAACTGTAATTGACCATGTAACTGTAACCTAACTCTGACTGACCATGTAACTGTAACTGACCATGTAACTGGAACCTAACTGTAACTGACCATGTAACTGTAACTGACCATGTAACTGTAACCTAACTGTGACTGACCTTGTAACTGTAACCTAACTGTAACTGACCATGTAACTGTAACCTAACTGTAACTGACCATGTAACTGTAACTGACCATGTAACTGTAACCTAACTGTGACTGACCATGTAACTGTAACCTAACTGTGACTGACCATGTAACTGTAACTGACCATGTAACTGTAACCTAACTGTAATTGACCATGTAACTGTAACCTAACTCTGACTGACCATGTAACTGTAACTGACCATGTAACTGGAACCTAACTGTAACTGACCATGTAACTGTAACTGACCATGTAACTGTAACCTAACTGTGACTGACCTTGTAACTGTAACCTAACTGTGACTGACCATGTAACTGTAACCTAACTGTAACTGACCATGTAACTGTAACCTAACTGTAACTGACCATGTAACTGTAACCTAACTGTGACTGACCATGTAACTGTAACTGACCATGTAACTGTAACCTAACTATGACTGACCATGTAACTGTAACCTAACTGTGACTGACCATGTAACTGTAACTGACCATGTAACTGTAACCTAACTGTAACTGACCATGTAACTGTAACCTAACTGTAACTGACCATGTAACTGTAACCTAACTGTGACTGACCATGTAACTGTAACTGACCATGTAACTGTAACCTAACTGTAACTGACCATGTAACTGTAACATAACTGTAACTGACCATGTAACTGTAACCTAACTGACCTCGTAAATGTAACCTAACTGTAACTGACCATGTAACTGTAACCTAACTGTAACTGACCATGTAACTGTAACTGACCATGTAACTGTAACCTAACTGTGACTGACCATGTAACTGTAACTGACCATGTAACTGTAACCTAACTGTGACTGACCATGTAACTGTAACCTAACTGTGACTGACCATGTAACTGTAACTGACCATGTAACTGTAACCTAACTGTAACTGACCATGTAACTGTAACCTAACTGTGACTGACCTTGTAACTGTAACCTAACTGTAACTGACCATGTAACTGTAACCTAACCGTAACTGACCATGTAACTGTAACCTAACTGTGACTGACCATGTAACTGTAACTGACCTTGTAACTGTAACCTAACTGTAACTGACTATGTAACTGTAACCTAACTGTAACTGACCATGTAACTGTAACCTAACTAACCTAACTGTAACTGTAACCTAACTGTAACTGATCATGTAACTGTAACCTAACTGTGACTGAACATGTAACAGTAACTGACCATGTAACTGTAACTTAAATGTAACTGACCATGTAACTGTAACCTAACTGTGACTGACCATGTAACTGTAACCTAACTGTGACTGACCATGTAACTGTAACCTAACTGTAACTGACCATGTAACTGTAACCTAACTGTAACTGACCATGTAACTGTAACCTAACTGTAACTGACCATGTAACTGTAACCTAACTGTGACTGACCATGTAACTGTAACCTAACTGTGACTGACCATGTAACTGTAACTGACCTTGTAACTGGAACCTAACTGTAACTGACTATGTAACTGTAACCTAACTGTAACTGACCATGTAACTGTAACTGACCATGTAACTGTAACCTAACTGTGACTGACCATGTAACTGTAACCTAACTGTAACTGACCATGTAACTGTAACCTAACTGTGACTGACCATGTAACTGTAACTAACCATGTAACTGTAACCTATCTGTAACTGACCATGTAACTGTAACCTAACTGTAACCTAAATGTAACTGACCATGTAACTGTAACATAACTGTAACTGACCATGTAACTGTAACCTAACTGACCTCGTAACTGTAACCTAACTGTAACTGACCATGTAACTGTAACCTAACTGTAACTTACCATGTAACTGTAACCTAACTGTAACTGACCATGTAACTGTAACCTAACTGTAACTGACCATGTAACTGTAACTGACCTTGTAACTGTAACCTAACTGTAACTGACCATGTAACTGTAACTGACCATGTAACTGTAACCTAACTGTGACTGACCATGTAACTGTAACTGACCATGTAACTGTAACCTAACTGTGACTGACCATGTAACTGTAACCTAACTGTGACTGACCATGTAACTGTAACTGACCTTGTAACTGTAACCTAACTGTAACTAACCATGTAACTGTAACCTAACTGTGACTGACCATGTAACTGTAACCTAACTGTGACTGACCATGTAACTGTAACCTAACTGTAACTGACCTTGTAACTGTAACCTAACTGTAACTGACCATGTAACTGTAACCTAACTGTGACTGACCATGTAACTGTAACCTAACTGTGACTGACCATGTAACTGTAACCTAACTGTAACTGACCTTGTAACTGTAACCTAACTGTAACTGACCATGTAACTGTAACCTAACTGTAACTGACCATGTAACTGTAACTGACCATGTAACTGTAACTGACCTTGTAACTGGAACCTAACTGTAACTGACTATGTAACTGTAACCTAACTGTAACTGACCATGTAACTGTAACTGACCATGTAACTGTAACCTAACTGTGACTGACCATGTAACTGTAACCTAACTGTAACTGACCATGTAACTGTAACCTAACTGTGACTGACCATGTAACTGTAACTGACCATGTAACTGTAACCTATCTGTAACTGACCATGTAACTGTAACCTAACTGTAACCTAACTGTAACTGACCATGTAACTGTAACATAACTGTAACTGACCATGTAAATGTAACCTAACTGACCTCGTAACTGTAACCTAACTGTAACTGACCATGTAACTGTAACCTAACTGTAACTGACCATGTAACTGTAACCTAACTGTAACTGACCATGTAACTGTAACCTAACTGTAACTGACCATGTAACTGTAACTGACCTTGTAACTGTAACCTAACTGTAACTGACCATGTAACTGTAACTGACCATGTAACTGTAACCTAACTGTGACTGACCATGTAACTGTAACTGACCATGTAACTGTAACCTAACTGTAACTGACCATGTAACTGTAACCTAACTGTGACTGACCATATAACTGTAACTGACCATGTAACTGTAACCTAACTGTAACTGACCATGTAACTGTAACCTAACTGTGACTGACCATGTAACTGTAACCTAACTGTAACTGACCTTGTAACTGTAACTGACCATGTAACTGTAACCTAACTGTGACTGACCTTGTAACTGTAACCTAACTGTAACTGACCATGTAACTGTAACCTAACTGTAACTGACCATGTAACTGTAACCTAACTGTAACTGACCATGTAACTGTAACATAACTGTGACTGACCATGTAACTGTAACTGACCGTGTAACTGTAACCTAACTGTAACTGACTATGTAACTGTAACCTAACTATAACTGACCATGTAACTGTAACCTAACTGTAACTGTAACCTAACTGTAACTGACCATGTAACTGTAACCTAACTGTGACTGAACATGTAACTGTAACTGACCATGTTACTGTAACCTAAATGTAACTGACCATGTAACTGTAACCTAACTGTGACTGACCATGTAACTGTAACCTAACTGTAACTGACCTAGTAACTGTAACCTAACGGTAACTGACCATGTAACTGTAACCTAACTGTAACTGACAATGTAACTGTAACCTAACTGTAACTGACCATGTAACTGTAACCTAACTGTGACCGACCATGTAACTGTAACTGACCTTGTAACTGTAACCTAACTGTAACTGACCATGTAACTGTAACCTAACTGTGACTGACCATGTAACTGTAACCTAACTGTAACTGACCTTGTCACTGTAACCTAACTGTAACTGACCTTGTAACTGTAACCTAACTGTGACTGAATATGTAACTGTAACCTTACTGTGACTGACCATGTAACTGTAACCTAACTCTGACTGACCATGTAACTGTAACCTAAATGTGACTGACCATGTAACTGTAACTGACCATGTAACTGTAACCTAACTCTGACTGACCATGTAACTGTAACTGACCATGTAACTGGAACCTAACTGTAACTGACCATGTAACTGTAACCTAACTGTGACTGACCATGTAACTGTAACTGACCATGTAACTGTAACCTAACTGTGACTGACCTTGTAACTGTAACCTAACTGTAACTGACCATGTAACTGTAACCTAACTGTAACTGACCATGTAACTGTAACCTAACTGTGACTGACCATGTAACTGTAACTGACCATGTAACTGTAACCTAACTATGACTGACCATGTAACTGTAACCTAACTGTGACTGACCATGTAACTGTAACTGACCATGTAACTGTAACCTAACTGTAACTGACCATGTAACTGTAACCTAACTGTAACTGACCATGTAACTGTAACCTAACTGTGACTGACCATGTAACTGTAACTGACCATGTAACTGTAACCTAACTGTAACTGACCATGTAACTGTAACATAACTGTAACTGACCATGTAACTGTAACCTAACTGACCTCGTAAATGTAACCTAACTTAACTGACCATGTAACTGTAACCTAACTGTAACTGACCATGTAACTGTAACTGACCATGTAACTGTAACCTAACTGTAATTGACCATGTAACTGTAACCTAACTCTGACTGACCATGTAACTGTAACTGACCATGTAACTGGAACCTAACTGTAACTGACCATGTAACTGTAACTGACCATGTAACTGTAACCTAACTGTGACTGACCTTGTAACTGTAACCTAACTGTAACTGACCATGTAACTGTAACCTAACTGTAACTGACCATGTAACTGTAACTGACCATGTAACTGTAACCTAACTGTGACTGACCATGTAACTGTAACCTAACTGTGACTGACCATGTAACTGTAACTGACCATGTAACTGTAACCTAACTGTAATTGACCATGTAACTGTAACCTAACTCTGACTGACCATGTAACTGTAACTGACCATGTAACTGGAACCTAACTGTAACTGACCATGTAACTGTAACTGACCATGTAACTGTAACCTAACTGTGACTGACCTTGTAACTGTAACCTAACTGTAACTGACCATGTAACTGTAACCTAACTGTAACTGACCATGTAACTGTAACCTAACTGTGACTGACCATGTAACTGTAACTGACCATGTAACTGTAACCTAACTATGACTGACCATGTAACTGTAACCTAACTGTGACTGACCATGTAACTGTAACTGACCATGTAACTGTAACCTAACTGTAACTGACCATGTAACTGTAACCTAACTGTAACTGACCATGTAACTGTAACCTAACTGTGACTGACCATGTAACTGTAACTGACCATGTAACTGTAACCTAACTGTAACTGACCATGTAACTGTAACATAACTGTAACTGACCATGTAACTGTAACCTAACTGACCTCGTAAATGTAACCTAACTGTAACTGACCATGTAACTGTAACCTAACTGTAACTGACCATGTAACTGTAACTGACCATGTAACTGTAACCTAACTGTGACTGACCATGTAACTGTAACTGACCATGTAACTGTAACCTAACTGTGACTGACCATGTAACTGTAACCTAACTGTGACTGACCATGTAACTGTAACTGACCATGTAACTGTAACCTAACTGTAACTGACCATGTAACTGTAACCTAACTGTGACTGACCTTGTAACTGTAACTGACCTTGTAACTGTAACCTAACTGTAACTGACCATGTAACTGTAACCTAACCGTAACTGACCATGTAACTGTAACCTAACTGTGACTGACCATGTAACTGTAACTGACCTTGTAACTGTAACCTAACTGTAACTGACTATGTAACTGTAACCTAACTGTAACTGACCATGTAACTGTAACCTAACTAACCTAACTGTAACTGTAACCTAACTGTAACTGATCATGTAACTGTAACCTAACTGTGACTGAACATGTAACAGTAACTGACCATGTAACTGTAACTTAAATGTAACTGACCATGTAACTGTAACCTAACTGTGACTGACCATGTAACTGTAACCTAACTGTGACTGACCATGTAACTGTAACCTAACTGTAACTGACCATGTAACTGTAACCTAACTGTAACTGACCATGTAACTGTAACCTAACTGTAACTGACCATGTAACTGTAACCTAACTGTGACTGACCATGTAACTGTAACCTAACTGTGACTGACCATGTAACTGTAACTGACCTTGTAACTGGAACCTAACTGTAACTGACTATGTAACTGTAACCTAACTGTAACTGACCATGTAACTGTAACTGACCATGTAACTGTAACCTAACTGTGACTGACCATGTAACTGTAACCTAACTGTAACTGACCATGTAACTGTAACCTAACTGTGACTGACCATGTAACTGTAACTAACCATGTAACTGTAACCTATCTGTAACTGACCATGTAACTGTAACCTAACTGTAACCTAAATGTAACTGACCATGTAACTGTAACATAACTGTAACTGACCATGTAACTGTAACCTAACTGACCTCGTAACTGTAACCTAACTGTAACTGACCATGTAACTGTAACCTAACTGTAACTGACCATGTAACTGTAACCTAACTGTAACTGACCATGTAACTGTAACCTAACTGTAACTGACCATGTAACTGTAACTGACCTTGTAACTGTAACCTAACTATAACTGACCATGTAACTGTAACTGACCATGTAACTGTAACCTAAATGTGACTGACCATGTAACTGTAACTGACCATGTAACTGTAACCTAACTGTAACTGACCATGTAACTGTAACCTAACTGTGACTGACCATATAACTGTAACTGACCATGTAACTGTAACCTAACTGTAACTGACCATGTAACTGTAACCTAACTGTGACTGACCATGTAACTGTAACCTAACTGTAACTGACCTTGTAACTGTAACCAAACTGTAACTGACCATGTAACTGTAACCTAACTGTGACTGACCTTGTAACTGTAACCTAACTGTAACTGACCATGTAACTGTAACCTAACTGTAACTGACCATGTAACTGTAACCTAACTGTGACTGAACATGTAACTGTAACTGACCGTGTAACTGTAACCTAACTGTAACTGACTATGTAACTGTAACCTAACTATAACTGACCATGTAACTGTAACCTAACTGTAACTGTAACCTAACTGTAACTGACCATGTAACTGTAACCTAACTGTGACTGAACATGTAACTGTAACTGACCATGTAACTGTAACCTAAATGTAACTGACCATGTAACTGTAACCTAACTGTGACTGACCATGTAACTGTAACCTAATTGTAACTGACCTTGTAACTGTAACCTAACTGTAACTGTAACCTAACTGTAACTGACCATGTAACTGTAACCTAACTGTGACTGACCATGTAACTGTAACTGACCTTGTAACTGTAACCTAACTGTAACTGACCATGTAACTGTAACTGACCATGTAACTGTAACCTAACTCTGACTGACCATGTAACTGTAACTGACCATGTAACTGGAACCTAACTGTAACTGACCATGTAACTGTAACTGACCATGTAACTGTAACCTAACTGTGACTGACCATGTAACTGTAACTGACCATGTAACTGTAACCTAACTGTGACTGACCATGTAACTGTAACCTAACTGTGACTGACCATGTAACTGTAACTGACCATGTAACTGTAACCTAACTGTAACTGACCATGTAACTGTAACCTAACTGTGACTGACCTTGTAACTGTAACCTAACTGTAACTGACCATGTAACTGTAACCTAACCGTAACTGACCATGTAACTGTAACCTAACTGTGACTGACCATGTAACTGTAACTGACCTTGTAACTGTAACCTAACTGTAACTGACTATGTAACTGTAACCTAACTGTAACTGACCATGTAACTGTAACCTAACTAACCTAACTGTAACTGTAACCTAACTGTAACTGATCATGTAACTGTAACCTAACTGTGACTGAACATGTAACAGTAACTGACCATGTAACTGTAACTTAAATGTAACTGACCATGTAACTGTAACCTAACTGTGACTGACCATGTAACTGTAACCTAACTGTGACTGACCATGTAACTGTAACCTAACTGTAACTGACCATGTAACTGTAACCTAACTGTAACTGACCATGTAACTGTAACCTAACTGTAACTGACCATGTAACTGTAACCTAACTGTGACTGACCATGTAACTGTAACCTAACTGTGACTGACCATGTAACTGTAACTGACCTTGTAACTGGAACCTAACTGTAACTGACTATGTAACTGTAACCTAACTGTAACTGACCATGTAACTGTAACTGACCATGTAACTGTAACCTAACTGTGACTGACCATGTAACTGTAACCTAACTGTAACTGACCATGTAACTGTAACCTAACTGTGACTGACCATGTAACTGTAACTAACCATGTAACTGTAACCTATCTGTAACTGACCATGTAACTGTAACCTAACTGTAACCTAAATGTAACTGACCATGTAACTGTAACATAACTGTAACTGACCATGTAACTGTAACCTAACTGACCTCGTAACTGTAACCTAACTGTAACTGACCATGTAACTGTAACCTAACTGTAACTGACCATGTAACTGTAACCTAACTGTAACTGACCATGTAACTGTAACCTAACTGTAACTGACCATGTAACTGTAACTGACCTTGTAACTGTAACCTAACTATAACTGACCATGTAACTGTAACTGACCATGTAACTGTAACCTAAATGTGACTGACCATGTAACTGTAACTGACCATGTAACTGTAACCTAACTGTAACTGACCATGTAACTGTAACCTAACTGTGACTGACCATATAACTGTAACTGACCATGTAACTGTAACCTAACTGTAACTGACCATGTAACTGTAACCTAACTGTGACTGACCATGTAACTGTAACCTAACTGTAACTGACCTTGTAACTGTAACCAAACTGTAACTGACCATGTAACTGTAACCTAACTGTGACTGACCTTGTAACTGTAACCTAACTGTAATTGACCATGTAACTGTAACCTAACTGTAACTGACCATGTAACTGTAACCTAACTGTGACTGAACATGTAACTGTAACTGACCGTGTAACTGTAACCTAACTGTAACTGACTATGTAACTGTAACCTAACTATAACTGACCATGTAACTGTAACCTAACTGTAACTGTAACCTAACTGTAACTGACCATGTAACTGTAACCTAACTGTGACTGAACATGTAACTGTAACTGACCATGTAACTGTAACCTAAATGTAACTGACCATGTAACTGTAACCTAACTGTGACTGACCATGTAACTGTAACCTAATTGTAACTGACCTTGTAACTGTAACCTAACTGTAACTGACCATGTAACTGTAACCTAACTGTAACTGACCATGTAACTGTAACCTAACTGTGACTGACCATGTAACTGTAACTGACCTTGTAACTGTAACCTAACTGTAACTGACCATGTAACTGTAACTGACCATGTAACTGTAACCTAACTGTGACTGACCATGTAACTGTAACCTAACTGTAACTGACCTTGTCACTGTAACCTAACTGTAACTGACCTTGTAACTGTAACCTAACTGTGACTGACCATGTAACTGTAACCTTACTGTGACTGACCATGTAACTGTAACCTAACTGTGACTGACCATGTAACTGTAACCTAACTGTGACTGACCATGTAACTGTAACTGACCATGTAACTGTAACCTAACTGTGACTGACCATGTAACTGTAACCTAACTGTAACTGACCATGTAACTGTAACCTAACTGTAACTGACCATGTAACTGTAACCTAACTGTAACTGACCATGTAACTGTAACCTAACTGTAACTGACCATGTAACTGTAACCTAACTGTGACTGACCATTTATCAGTTATGTAGAAGTGTTTAGATTGCCTAATATTGTTCCATGTCATTTTCTAGCATAGATGACCCCTCGCCTTAGTTGACCTGACACACAGTCACGTAAGTGTTAATAGATAGTCTGACAGTGTTCCATGATATATCATAGCATTTACAATGCTAGCCTGTCCTTGAATAACCCCACACAGTCACAGTCATCCTTGTTCTTGGTATACTGTACATCAGGGGTGGATATCATAGGGCCCCCCAGGTCAGATCCTTCCCGCAAGTCCATGCATTTTTTTTTAACCTCCAGGCCACTCTTGAACGTCTAAAACTAGATAGAAAGTATGTAGAAATTATAATTGACCTATACGTTTTCTAATAACTGCCCTTTTTCTGGCCCGCTAATTGCTTTAGACAAACAAATCGCTCTGGAAAACAATATGTGCAGCCCTCCGCTGAAAATCCAGATTAAAAATTATTGCCCACCCCTGCTGTACATAGTATACAGCACGTGTTTAGATTGTCTAACACTGTTCCAAGGCATTCCATTCCTAGAACCTGACCCCATACAGTCATTCAGGCAGGCAGTCACTGACACACTCAGTTAGTGAGACTGAATGTGCCAGTGAAGCACAGTCAAGCAATCAGTCAATGAGTGGAAAACAGTCAGTCAGTGAGACTAACTGGGACACTAACTGGGCCACAGGCAGGTAGACACTCAGTGAGGGAAAAATAGTCAGTAAGTAACTGGACCAGTGATTGGTAAACAGTCAGTAAATGAGCCAGTCTGTAGTAAACAGTCAGTAAATGGGCCAGTTAGTAAATAAGCCAGTCAGTAGTAAACAGTCAGTAAATAAGCCAGTCAGTGTTGGATATAGCTACTGACCTTTTTAATCTGGCTTTTGGCAGGAGCGAATTCGGCCTGTAGTTTAAGACAGCGGTGGAACTGGATCAGGGCTTCAGACTGACGGCCCATCTCCATTAACACATTACCTTTACGAAAGAAACCCTGGAGAGAAGAGACAAGAGAAGGAGAATAAATAAAGCGAGAGATAGAGAGAGGTAGAGAGAGAGGTAGAGAGAAAGAGAGATAGAAGTAGAGAAAGAGAGATAGAGAGGTAGAGAGAGCGTTAGAGAGAGAGAGAGAGGTAGAGAGAGAGAGGTAGAGAGAGAGGTAGAGAGCGAGAGAGAGGTGGAGAGAGAGCGGTAGAGAGAGAGCGGTAGAGAGAGAGAGGTAGAGAGAGAGAGAAAGGTAGAGAGCGAGAGAGAGAGAGAGAGAGAGAGAGAAAGAGAGAGAGAGAGAGCGCTCACAGTCAGACCACAGACACCCCTATGAAACCACAACAAAATCACAGTCTACTTGAACAGAGCAATACTCAATCATGAGGCATCAAAGCCAAAGGAACTGCATAATATTAAGAAATGCTATAGATGGAAGGAAAGTAATGTCGAAACCTACCAAAAAACAATTAGGCAACAACAAATTAAATCCCTTTTAGACAACTTAACGGACAAAACGTTCCACTGTAATAGTGAAGGTGTAAACTTGGCAGTAGAAAACCTAAACAGTATATTTGACCTCTCAGCTTCCCTATCAAATCAAAAAATCTATAACCGAAAACCGAAGAAAAGTAACAACAATTACAAAATGGTTTGATGAAGAATGCAAAAACGTAAGAAAGAAATTGAGAAACCTATCCAACCCAAAACATAGAGACCCAGAAAACCTGAGCCTACACCTTCACTATGGTGAATCACTAACACAATACAGAAATATACTACGGAAAAAGAAGGAACAGCATGTCAGAAATCAGCTCAATGTAATTGAAGAATCCATAGACTCTAACCACTTCTGGGAAAATCGGAAAACACTAAACAAACAACAACACGAAGAGCTATCTATCCAAAACGGAGATGCATGGGTGGCTCTGTAACATTGAACAAACAGCAAAAAAATATACGATCAAATGCAAATCTTAGAATCAACTATTAAAGTCTACCAGAACCCACTGGATTCTCCAATTACTGTCACGATCGTTAGAGAGAGTAGACCAGGGCGCAGCGTGAGATTTGTACATCTTATTTAATTAAGTGCACACACAATAAACAAAACAACAAACGATACGTGAAGTCCATGGTACAAACACAAAACCAACTGGAACAAGATCCCACAACTATTGTGGGAAAACAGCCTCTATAAATATGGCTCCCAATCAGAGACAACCAGCAACAGCCGACACTCGTTGCCTCTGATTGGGAACCACTCTGGCCAACACAGAAATACAATACATAGAATCCCGACATAGACCAACAACACATAGAATATACACACCCTGGCTCAACATATAGAGTCCCAGAGCCAGGGTGTGACAATTACATTGAATGAACTACATGACAAAATACAAACCCTCCAACCCAAAAAGCCCTGTGGTGTTGATGGTATCCTCAATGAAATGATAAAATATACAGACCACAAATTTCAATTGGCTATATTTAAACTATTTAACATCATCCTTAGCTCTGGCATCTTCCCCAATATTTGGAACCTAGGACTGATCACCCCAATCCACAAAAGTGGAGACAAATTTGACCCCAATAACTACCGTGGGATATGCGTCAACAGCAACCTTGGGAAAATCCTCTGCATTATCATTAACAGCAGACTAGTTCATTTCCTCAGTGAAAACAATGTACTGAGCAAATTTCAAATTGGCTTTTTACCAAATTACCATACGACAGACCATGTATTCACCCTGCACACCCTAATTGACAAACAAACAAACCAAAACAAAGGCAAAGTCTTCTCATGCTTTGTTGATTTCAAAAAAGCTTTTGACTCAATTTGGCATGAGGGTCTGCTATACAAATTGATGGAAAGTGGTGTTTGGGGAAAACATAGAACATTATAAAATCCATGTACACAAACAACAAGTGTATAGTTAAAATTGGCAAAAACACACACATTTCTTTCCACAGGGCCGTGGGGTGAGACAGGGATGCAGTTTAAGCCCCACCCTCTTCAACATATATATCAACGAATTGGCTAGGGCACTAGAACAGTCTGCAGCACCTGGCCTCACCCTACTAGAATCTGAAGTCAATTGTCTACTGTTTGCTGACGATCTGGTGCTTCTGTCACCAACCAAGGAGGGCCTATAGCAGTACCTAGATCTTCTGCACAGATTCTGTCAGACCTGGGCCCTGACAATAAATCTCAGTAAGACGAAAATAATGGTGTTCCAAAAAAAGGTCCAGTTGCCAGTACCACAAATACAAATTACATCTAGACACCGTTGCCCTAGAGCACACAAAAGGCCTAAACATCAGCGCCACAGGTAAATTCCACAAAGCTGTGAACCATCTGAGAGACAAGGCAAGAAGGGCCTTCTATGCCATCAAAAGGAACATAAAATTCGACATACCAATTAGGATCTGGCTTAAAATACTTGAATCAGTTATAGAACCCATTGACCTTCATGGTTGTGAGGTCTGGGGTCCGCTCACCAACCAATAATTCACAAAATGGGACAAACACCAAATTGAGACTCTGCATGCAGAATTCTTCAAAAATATCCTCAGTGTACAACGAAAAACACCAAATAATATATGCAGAGCAGAATTAGGCCGATGCCCGCAAATAATCAAAATCCAGAAAAGAGCCGTTAAATTCTATAACCACTTAAAAGGAAGTGATTCCCAAACATTCCATAACAAAACCATCACCTACAGAGAGATTAACTTTGAGAAGAGTCCCCTAAGTAAGCTGGTCCTGGGGCTCTGTTCACAAACACAAACAGACCCCACAGAGCCCCAGGACAACAACACAATTAGACCCAAGCAAATCATGAGAAAAGAAAAACAGAATTACTTGACACATTGGAAAGAATTAACAAAAAAACAGAGCAAACTAGAATGCTATCTGGCCCAGACAGAGAGTACACAGTGGCAGAATACCTGACCACTGTGACTGACCCAAGCTTAAGGAAAGTTTTGAATATGTACAGACTCTAGAATATGCCGTAGGCAGACCTGGCTCTCAAGAGAAGACAGGCTATGTGCACACTGCCCACAAAATGAGGTGGAAACTGAGCTGCACTTCCTAACCTCCTGCCAAATGTATGACCATATTAGAGACACATATTTCCCTCAGATTACAGAGATCCACAAAGAATTTGAAAACAAACCCAATTTTGATAAACTCCCTTATCTACTGGGTGAAATACCACAGTGTGCCATCACAGCAGCAAGATTTGTGACCTGTTGCCACAAGAAAAGGGCAACCAGTGAAGAACAAACACCATTGTAAATACAACCCATATTTATGTTTATTTATTTTCCCATTTGGACTTTAACTATTTGCACATTGTTACAACACTGTATATATACATAATATGACATTTGAAATGTCTTTATTCTTGTGGAACTTCTGAGTGTAATGTTTACTGTTAATATTTATTGTTTATTTCACTTTGGTTTACTATCTACTTCCTTGGTTTGGCAATGGTAACATATGTTTCCCATGCCAATAAAGCCCTTAAATTGAATTGAATTGAGAGAGGTAGAGAGAGGTAGAGAGAGAGAGAGAGAGAGAGAGAGAGAGAGAGAGAGAGAGCGGTAGAGAGAGAGAGGTAGAGAGAGAGGTAGAGAGGTAGAGAGAGAAAGAGAGAAAGAGAGAGGTAGAGAGTTAGAGAGAGGTAGAGAGAGAGAGGTAGAGAGAGAAAGAGAGAGAGAGAGAGAGTTAGGTAGAGAGAGGTAGAGAGAGAGAGAGAGATAGTTAGAAGAGAGAGGTAGAGAGAGAGGTAGAGAGAGAGGTAGAGAGAGAGAGAGAGAGAGAGAGGAAGAGAGAGAGAGGCAGAGAGAGGAAAAGAGCGAGAGGTAGAGAGAGAGGTAGAGAGAGAGAGCGAGAGAGAGAGCTGCACTTCCTAACCTCCTGCCAAATGTATGACCATATTAGAGACACATATTTCCCTCAGATTACAGCGATCCACAAAGAATTCGAAAACAAACCCAATTTTGATAAACTCCCTTATCTACTGGGTGAAAAACCACAGTGTGCCATCACAGCTGCAAGATTTGTGACCTGTTGCCACAAGAAAAGGGCAACCAGTGAAGAACAAACACCATTGTAAATACAACCCATATTTATGTTTATTTATTTTCCCATTTGTACTTTAACTATTTGCACATTGTTACAACACTGTATATATACATAATATGACATTTGAAATGTCTTTATTCTTTTGAAACTTCTGAGTGTAATGTTTACTGTTAATATTTATTGTTTATTTCACTTTTGTTTACTATCTACTTCACTTGCTTTGGCAATGTTAACATACGTTTCCCATGCCAATAAAGCCCTTAAATTAAATTGAATTGAATTGAATTGAAATTGAAATTGAATTGAATTGAGAGAAAGAGAGGTAGAGAGAGAGAGATAGGTAGAGAGAGAGAAAGATAGGTAGAGAGAGAAAGAGAGAGGTAGAGAAAGAGAGAGGTAGAGTTAGAGAGAGGTAGAGAGAGAAAGAGAGAGAGAGAGAGATGGGGTAGATAGAGAGAGTTAGGGAGAGAGAGAGAGAGAGAGAGAGAGAGAGAGAGAGAGAGAGAGAGAGAGAGAGAGAGAGAGAGAGAGAGAGTTAGAAGAGAGAGGTAGAGAGAGAGGTAGAGAGAGAGAGAGAGAGAGAGAGGTAGAGAGAGAGAGAGATGTAGAGAGAGAGAGAGAGAGAGAGAGAGGCAGAGAGAGAGAGGCAGAGAGAGAGAGAGAGGCAGAGAGAGGAAGAGAGCGAGAGGTAGAGAGAGAGAGAGAGAGAGAGAGGTAGAGAGAGAGTGAGAGAGAGAGAGGTAGAGAGAGAGAGAGAAAGAAAGTGAAAACAATGTGCTGAGCAAATGTCAAATTGGCTTTTTACCAAATTACCGTACGACAGACCACGTATTCACCCTTCACACCCTAATTGACAAACAAACAAACCAAAACAAAGGCAAAGTCTTCTCATGCTTTGTTGATTTCAAAAAAGCTTTTGACTCAATTTGGCATGAGGGTCTGCTATACAAATTGATGGAAAGTGGGGTTGGGGGAAAAACATACGACATTATAAAATCCATGTACACAAACAACAAGTGTGTGGTTAAAATTGGCAAAAAACACACACATTTCTTTCCACAGGGCCATGGGGTGAGACAGGGATGCAGTTTAAGCCCCACCCTCTTCAACATATATATCAATGAATTGGGGAGGGCACTAGAACAGTCTGCAGCACCCGGCCTCACCCTACTAGAATCTGAAGTCAAATGTCTTCTGTTTGCTGATGATCTGGTGCTTCTGTCACCAACCAAGGAGGGCCTACAGCAGCACCTAGAACTTCTGCACAGATTCTGTCAGACCTGGGCCCTGACAGTAAATCTCAGTAAGACAAAAATAATGGTGTTCCAAAAAAGGTCCAGTTGCCAGGACCACAAATACAAATTCCATCTAGACACTGTTGCCCTAGAGCACACAAAAAACTATACATACCTCGGCCTAAACATCAGCGCCACAGGTAACTTCCACAAAGCTGTGAACGATCTGAGAGACAAGGCAAGAAGGGCCTTCTATGCCATCAAAAGGAACATAAAATTTGACATACCAATTAGGATCTGGCAAAAAATACTTGAATCAGTTATAGAACCCATTGCCCTTTATGGTTTTGAGGTCTGGGGTCCGCTCACCAACCAAGAATTCACAAAATGGGGCAAACACCAAATTGAGACTCTGCATGCAGAATTCTGCAAAAACATCCTCCGTGTACAACGTAAAACACCAAATAATGCATGCAGAGCAGAATTAGGCCAATACCCGCTAATTATCAAAATCCAGAAAAGAGCCGTTAAATTCTATAACCACTTAAAAGGAAGCGATTCCCAAACCTTCCATAACAAAGCCATCACCTACAGAGAGATGAACTTGGAGAAGAGTCCCCTAAGTAAGCTTGTCCTGGGCCTATGTTCACAAACACAAACAGACCCCACACAGCCCCAGGACAACAACAACAACAACACAATTAGACCCAACCAAATCATGAGAAAACAAAAAGAGAATTACTTGACACATTGGAAAGAACAAACAAAAAAACAGAGCAAACTAGAATGCTATTTGGCCCTAAACAGAGAGTACACAGTGGCAGAATACCTGACCACTGTGACTGACCCAAACTTAAGGAAAGCTTTGACTATGTACAGACTCAGTGAGCATAGCCTTGCTATTGAGAAAGGCCGCCGTAGGCAGACCTGGCTCTCAAGAGAAGACAGGCTATGTGCACACTGCCCACAAAATGAGGTGGAAACTGAGCTGCACTTCCTAACCTCCTGCCAAATGTATGACCATATTAGAGACACATATTTCCCTCAGATTACAGCGATCCACAAAGAATTAGAAAACAAACCCAATTTTGATAAACTCCCTTATCTACTGGGTGAAAAACCACAGTGTGCCATCACAGCTGCAAGATTTGTGACCTGTTGCCACAAGAAAAGGGCAACCAGTGAAGAACAAACACCATTGTAAATACAACCCATATATATGTTTATTTATTTTCCCATTTGTACTTTAACTATTTGCACATTGTTACAACACTGTATATATACATAATATGACATTTGAAATGTCTTTATTCTTTTAAAACTTCTGAGTGTAATGTTTACTGTTAATATTTATTGTTTATTTCACTTTTGTTTACTATCTACTTCCCTTGCTTTGGCAATGTTAACACACGTTTCCCATGCCAATAAAGCCCTTAAATTGAATTGAAATTGAATTGAAAGAGAGAGAGAGAGAAGTTTGGGAAACCCTGGATTAGCGGATTTAGGTGAGAGTGCAGGGCTGGAACAAAAACCTAAAAAAACAAAGCAGACCTCCAGCACCAGAAGTGAATAGCACTGACCTATATTTGGGCTTGTTTCTACACATAGATGTTATGGTCAAAAGGGGTAATCCTACACAACAGCCTTACTTCCATGACATAACAACAATGTGTAGCTGTTATAGTACTCACCCACTAGTGTCCATGATTCAGTTACGTTATGACATAAGTATCCGTTTGCATAATGTGCCCCAAATCACATTACATACTGTACATTTTTACAGACACACTCCATCAGCAGCAGCCACAGAGAAAACAACCATGACACACAAAACTAGAATGGTGTCCAAAATGCCTAATTAGTGCAGTATTTTCAATTAGGGCCCATAGAGTGAACTATAAAGACAATATTAGGGTACCATTTGGGATGCACTCTAGGAAACAGAAAATCTGCCATCAAATCTAATCAATCTGATTTGATACAACTCGTTATAAGTTTACGTGGTGGTGACTTATTACGACAGCAACTGATCTAACAACACAGTAGACTATTGAGATGAACCCATAGATGACGGATCAGTAAAGGGGAATAAACAGTGATAGTGTTATAGGAAAACAAAGAGGATGCAGCACACGTATAGACAACCAGGCAGGCCCCGATTCAGTTACACCATCCTCTCTCCTGGTATGGTCTGACATAGCAATTAGTCTCTCTCTCTAATAACATGGTGTTTCTTACCTCTGTCCAGTTGGGGCGAAAGCAGCAGAGCTCTTCCAGGTCCTTCAGGGCATCAGGGAATAGTCTCAGTCCCATATTGGCTTCTGCTCTCCACACCTTCAGACTTACATCACCAGGAGCTGGGAAGGGGGGGGGGGTAATTAGATATAATTAACATTGATCACTATCAGTGATCGTAGTATGACAGCTTCCCAGTCAGAATTGGGTTAGTTCGATTTGCCCTTGCACCTGCAGTGCATAGGGAATATTAGACAACACTGGACATCTCCCAAAAGCCTGAAGTGACAATATGAACTCAACCCATCTCCATTCTTGCTAGAAGTTGCACAATCATCTGATCTCACACCCTCACCTTCACTCCTCCCCCAAGACCAGGATGCTCTGGGTGTGGCTACCTACTAGTTTTACAGCAAAGCCTGCAGAGTATTAATAGAATATGATTATGTGTATCAAAACAATGACACAGCAGGGTTGCATTAAAACCAGAACTGCTATGCATAGTCCTGTGTGGTGCATAGAAACAGTTATTTATGCAAAGTGTTTGGTGCACTGACACCCTCAGTATGACAACCTAGACAGAAAAGCAGTTAAACTACTGGTGGGTGGAGGAGAAAGATTCAGTCAGAGTCATCACAGACTTACTTTTATAGGAAGTTGTTTTATTCTCTGTTGCTCTACACTGAGTGTAACGAGAAAGACAAGGAAACTGTGAATATCACCTTACACTCCTCAGCTCAACAACTCAGAAGTAACCCAGGTCACTTCCCTAAACACTGCTGTGCTTCTCTGGGGGAGTGGCACGTGTGAGGACTACTGGCATTACTGACATTACTGTCTAGCCATAGCAAAGAGGAACAGTAACGAAGACTCACTAACACTCCAATGCTTATAACACAGCCTCTCTCTCTCTCTCTCTCTCTCTCTCAGTGTATATCAATGAATTGGCGAGGGCACTAGAACTGTATGCAGCACCCGGCCTCACCCTACTGGACTCGGAAATTAAATGTCTACTGTAGATGATCTGGTGCTTCTGTCCACAACCAAGGAGGGCCTAAAGCAGCACCTAGATCTTCTGCAAAGCTTCTGTCAGGCTTGGGCCCTGAAAGGTAACCCATAAGAGTCTAAGCCCTATCTTAGGGGGGGTTCTACTAAGCTATATGGAATTGTTTTAAGAAGGTCATACCAAGGATCTTTTAGCTATTTGATTTGGAATTTTAAGACCCCTTGAAGTATAAAAAATATATATAAAAACATTACTTGATGAAGAAAAAAATCAGGCCTTACTGCTATTAGCCGATACAAACGCATTGAATAACAGATTCACTACATGGAACAAGAGATAGTCCCCAAAAAAATATCAAAAGGAAGTTCGTTCTGAAGTGTCTGTCCTACAGTGAGGGAAAAGAGTATTTGATCCCCTGCTGATTTTGTAAGTTTGCCCACTGACAAAGAAATGATCAGTCTATAAATTTAATGGTAGGTTTATTTGAACAGTGAGAGACAGAATAACAACAACAAAATCCAGAAAAACACATGTCAAAATTTTTATAAATTGATTTGCATTTTAATGAGGGAAATAAGTATTTGACCCCCTCTCAATGAAAAAGATTTCTGGCTCCCAGGTGTCTTTTATACAGGTAACGAGCTGAGATTAGGAGCACACTCTTAAAGGGAGTGCTCCTAATCTCAGCTTGTTACCTGTATAAAAGACACCTGTCCACAGAAGCAATCAATCAGATTCCAAACTCTCCACCATGGCCAAGACCAAAGAGCTCTCCAAGGATGTCAGGGACAAGATTGTAGACCTAAACAAGGCTGGTATAGGCTACAAGACCATCGCCAAGCAGCTTGGTGAGAAGGTGACAACAGTTGGTGCGATTATTCACAAATGGAAGAAACACAAAATAACTGTCAATCTGCCTCGGTCTGGGGCTCCATGCAAGATCTCACCTCGTGGAGTTGAAATGATCATGAGAACGGTGAGGAATTAGCCCAGAACTACACGGGAGGATCTTGTCAATGATCTCAAGGCAGCTGGGACCATGGTCACCAAGAAAACAATTGGTAACACACTACGCCGTGAAGGACTGAAATCCTGCAGCGCCCGCAAGGTCCCTCTGCTCAAGATAGCACATATACAGGCCCGTCTGAAGTTTGCCAATGAACATCTGAATGATTCAGAGGAGAACTGGGTGAAAGTGTTGTGGTCAGATGAGACCAAAATCGAGCTCTTTGGCATCAACTCATGTCGCCGTGTTTGGAGGAGGAGGAATGCTGCCTATGACATCCCCACCGTCAAACATGGAGGTGGAAACATGCTTTGGGGGTGTTTTTCTGCTAAGGGGACAGGACAACTTCACTGCATCAAAGGGACGATGGATGGGGCCATGTACCGTCAAATCTTGGGTGAGAACCTCCTTCCCTCAGCCAGGGCATTGAAAATGGGTCGTGGATGGGTATTCCGGCATTACAATGACCCAAAACACACGGCCAAGGCAACAAAGGAGTGGCTCAAGAAGAAGCACATTAAGGTCCTGGAGTGGCCTAGCCAGTCTCCAGACCTTAATCCCATAGAAAATCTGAGGAGGGAGCTGAAGGTTTGAGTTGCCAAACGTCAGCCTCGAAACCTTAATGACTTGGAGAAGATCTGCAAAGAGGAGTGGGACAAAATCCCTCCTGAGATGTGTGCAAACCTGGTGGCCAACTACAAGAAACGTCTGACCTCTGTGATTGCCAACAAGGGTTTTGCCACCAAGTACTACAGTGGGGAAAAAAAGTATTTAGTCAGCCACCAAATAGTTCTCCCACTTAAAAAGATGAGCGAGGCCTGTAATTTTCATCATAGGTACACGTCAACTATGACAGACAAAATGAGAAAAAAAATCCAGAAAATCACATTGTAGGATTTTTAAGGAATTTATTTGCAAATTATGGTGGAAAATAAGTATTTGGTCAATAACAAAAGTTTCTCAATACTTTGTTATATACCCTTTGTTGGCAATGACACAGGTCAAACGTTTTCTGTAAGTCTTCACAAGGTTTTCACACACTGTTGCTGGTATATTGGCCCATTCCACCATGCAGATCTCCTCTAGAGCAGTGATGTTTTGGGGCTGTCGCTGGGCAACACAGACTTTCAACTCCCTCCAAAGATTTTCTATGGGGTTGAGATCTGGAGACTGGTTAGGCCACTCCAGGACCTTGAAATGCTTCTTACGAAGCCACTCCTTCGTTGCCCGGGCGGTGTGTTTGGGATCATTGGCATGCTGAAAGACCCAGCCACGTTTCATCTTCAATCCCCTTGCTGATGGAAGGAGGTTTTCACTCAAAATCTCACGATACATGGCCCCATTCATTCTTTCCTTTACATGGATCAGTCGTCCTGGTCCCTTTGCAGAAAAACAGCCCCAAAGCATGATGTTTCCACCCCCATGCTTCACAGTAGGTATGGTGTTCTTTGGATGCAACTCAGCATTCTTTGTCCTCCAAACACGGCGAGTTGAGTTTTTACCAAAAAGTTCTATTTTGGTTTCATCTTCAGACGGGCCTGGACATGTACTGGCTTAAGCAGGGGGACACGTCTGGCACTGCAGGATTTGAGTCCCTGGCGGCGTAGTGTGTTACTGATGGTAGGCTTTGTTACTTTGGTCCCAGCTCTCTGCAGGTCATTCACTAGGTCCCCCAGTGTGGTTCTGGGATTTTTGCTCACCGTTCTTGTGATCATTTTGACCCCACGGGGTGAGATCTTGCGTGGAGCCCCAGATCGAGGGAGATTATCAGTGGTCTTGTATGTCTTCCATTTCCTAATAATTGCTCCCACAGTTGATTTCTTCAAACCAAGCTGCTTACCTATTGCAGATTCAGTCTTCCCAGCCTGGTGCAGGTCTACAATTTTGTTTCTGGTGTCCTTTGACAGCTCTTTGGTCTTGGCCATAGTGGAGTTTGGAGTGTGACTGTTTGAGGTTGTGGACAGGTGTCTTTTATACTGATAACAAGTTCAAACAGGTGCCATTAATACAGGTAACGAGTGGAGGACAGAGGAGCCTCTTAAAGAATAAGTTACAGGTCTGTGAGAGCCAGAAATCTTGCTTGTTTGTAGGTGACCAAATACTTATTTTCCACCATAATTTTTTTCTCAATTTGTCTGTCATAGTTGACGTGTACCTATGATGAAAATTACAGGCCTCTCTCATCTTTTTAAGTGGGAGAACTTGCACAATTGTGGCTGACTAAATACTTTTTTTCCCCACTGTAAGTCATGTTTTGCAGAGGGGTCAAATACTTATTTCCCTCATTAAAATGCAAATCAATTTATAACATTTTTGACATGCGTTTTTCTGGATTTTTTTGTTGTTATTCTGTCTCTCACTGTTCAAATAAACCTACCATTAAAATTACAGACTGATCATTTCTTTGTCAGTGGGCAAACGTATCAAATACTTTTTTCCCTCACTGTATATCTGAGAGATATAAGAAAGATCAGGATTTAATCCCTTAGTTTTGGCACTAAACAGTCTCCATATATACTTCCATAAATTTTTTCAACTGGTACCGGGGGCCTATAGACGAATCTTGTGAGGCCTGTGGGCGTCCTAGAGCAAAACAACCATGTACGTGTTCGTGAGAGTCTCATCTTTCCATAGAGGGGTGAAAATAGTTTCTAGGTCAAACAGTTTGGATGCTACAGATGACTTTGTGAGAAGACCGATTTTCGAGATGTCTCATGGTCTGACAAACACCGCTCTAGCTCTATCACCTTTCACTGCAGATGTGGAAGTGTTAAATCGGTGGATGCAGTGGATTGAGATGCATCCAATGCAAACAAAAGATATCTCTAGCTTAAACTGACAGATTTTTATGGGGATTTTTAAAATATGCTAATTACATTTCCACGGGGGCACGTACATCAACTCTAGGGGGTTAATCTAAGACAAAAATAATGGTGCTCCAAAAAAGACCCAGTAGCCAGGACAAGAAATACAAATTCTATCTAGACACTGTTGCCATAGAGCACACAAAGAACTATACCTACCTTGGCCTAAACATCAATACCACAGGTAACTTCCACAAAGCTGTGAACGATCTACGAGACAAGGCAAGAAGAGCCTTCTACGCCATCAAAAGGAACATAAAATTGGACATCCCACTTAGGATCTGGCTAAAAATACTTCATTCAGTTATAAAACCCATTGCCCTCTAAGGTTGCGATTGAGGTCTGGGGTCCACTCACCAACCAATAATTCACAAAATGGGACAAACAGCCCAATTGACTCTGCATGCAGAATTCTGCAAAAATATACTTTGTGTACAACGCAAAACCCCAAACAATTAATGCAGAGCAGAATTAGGACTATACCCGCTAGTTATCAAAATCCAGAAAATAGCTGTTAAATTCTACAACCACCTAAAAGGAAGTGATGCCCACACATTCCACCACAAAGCCCTCACCTACAGAGATTAACCTAGAGAAGAGTCCCTTCAGCAAGCTGGTTCTCTGTTCACAAACACAAACAGAAAGGGTTGGTTGCCCCTTGCCAGTCCCCTCAGCCTGAAGCAATCCTAGAAGTCCAGTCTTCAAAACAATGACCTCACAGCTGGTGTCACTGTCTGATGACCTAGTGACAGCAGCGTCTGTGTGTGTTGCCGCTTTACGTGCTAGTCGGAATTAGGAAACTCAGAAATGTCGGACTTGCTAACTGGTTGAACGCAGCACGTGTGTATGTGTGTGTATCACCCCATGGTACACATTTAGAGCCTCAGTGGTAACCAATGATGTATAGAAACTCTGGATTTCTGATGCTATGTAGTGGCCAATGAGAGGCTTTGAAGCCACCGGACAGCCATATTGGCACTCCTCAGAAAAGTAGTCCTCCAAAAGGAATTATTGGAATTCTATGGTGTTTCATTTCAAATGTTTCAAGGACAAAATTACATGCATTTAAGTATTGTTGTAGCGGGGACAGTAACATTAGTACTTTAAAAATGTTTGTATATTATTATATATATATATATATATATATTTTTTTTATGTTTAGCTCACATAATATAATTTAAAAGTATGCATGAAGGTGTCTGTAATAGAATAACCGGGGCAAAAACAAATGTAGACATTTCTAAATGCATTTCTATAGCTTCCAAAATATTTTTTTTTTTACAATAGTGGGGGATTGCCAAGATGAAGGCGCAGTGGCTTCAAAACAGCGCCACCTGTCAGTCATCTAGTGTATATATATATATATATATATATATATATATATATATATATATAAAGTGTAGATAACAAGCATGTGAATGTGTAAAAGGTTATTTATTGCCATGTTATATGCCGTGCACAAACACAATAAATGTTATCGATAATAACATGTAATATTTGATCTGTCCACGACCATGTAACTTGTTGCCTATGAACATGTGTAGAACTGCATTCTATCACAGCCTTATAAAGAGAACTGCATTCAATAAGGCCAATTCTTAAAACTGTGATATCTGGTGTATGTTATTACCCATCTTATGATTAGTTCAGTGGCCGTGTGTGTACTCATCACTGACCCATATCTTCACACACTTCCAATAATCATCAGGCTTATACAGTGAATACTAGGAACACGGTAGTTCCGGATATAACTTAATATAGACCTCCAGCTAAGATACACTATATATACAAAAGTATGCGGACACCCCTTCAAATTAGTGGATTCGGCTATTTCTGCCACACCCGTTGCTGACAGGTGGCCCCGTGTAGCTCAGTTGGTAGAGCATGGCGTTTGCAACGCCAGGGTTGTGGGTTCGATTCCCACGGGGGGCCAGTATGAAAATGTATGCACTCACTAACTGTAAGTCGCTCTGGATAAGAGCGTCTGCTAAATGACTAAAATGTAAAATACGAGCACACAGCCATGCAATCTCCGTAGACAAACATTGGCAGTAGAATGGTCTTCCTGAAGAGCTCAGTGACTTTCAACGTGGCACCATCATAGGATGCCACCTTGCCAACAAGTCAGCTCATCAACTTTCTGCCCTGCTAGAGCTGTCCCGGTCAACTGTAAGTGCTGTTATTGTGAATTGGAAACGTCTAGTAGGCCACACAAGCTGACAGAACGGGACCGCCGAGTGCTGAAGCGCGTAAAAACAGTCTGTCCTCAGTTGCAACGTCAGCACAAGAACTGTTCGTCGGGAGCTTCATCAAATGGGTTTCCATGGCCGAGCAGCCACCCACAAGCATAAGATCACCATGCGCAATGCCAAGCGATGGCTGGAGTGGTATAAAGCTTGCCGCCATTGGACTCTGGAGCAGTGGAAACGCGTTCTCTGGAGTGCTTCCAACTTTGTGGCAACAGTTTGGGGAAGGCCCTTTCCTGTTTCAGCATGACAATGCCCCCGTGCACAAAGCGACGTCCATACAGAAGTGGTGTGATCGGTATGGAAGAACTTGACTGGCCTGCACAGAGCCCTGACCTCAACCCCATCTAACACCTTTGGGATGAATTAGAACGCCGACTGCGAGCCAGGCCTAATCGCCCAACATCAGTGCCCGATGTCACTAATGCTCTTGTGGCTGAATGGAAGCAAGTCCCCGCAGAAATGTTCCAACATCTAGTGGAAAGCCTTCCCAGAAGAGTGGAGGCTGTTATAGCAGCAAAGGGGGGACCAACTCCATATTAGCACCCATGATTTTGGAATGAGATGTTCGACGAGCAGGTGTCCACATACTTTTGGTCATGTAGTGTATCTAAGCTCAGGGGGACAACCTCAGTTTCTTTCTTTAGGTTATATGTTGTACCACTGTGACTGCAGTACTGCCTCCCACCATGTGGCTCTTATGTGACCAGGCTACTGGCTACAAGAGGGAGTGAATGCCAGGCAGTGAAGATTTTAGCATGTAAATCTTGGTGGGGCAAACTCAACAACAACAAAAATGTTGATGCATGCCAGCAAAGCCACTACACAACACAACACTAAACAATACATTAATTGCACTAGAACGGTGACAAACGGTGCCAACAAACTGTTAGGGCCTACATAACGCTGTCTCAATGTAACAGTGTTGCTTCCGTCCCTCTCCTCGCACTGCTAACTAGCTAGCCATTTCACACCGGTTACACTCACCCCCCTTTTGACCTCCTGCTTTTCCGCAGCAACCAGTGATCCGGGTCAACAGCATCAATGTAACAGTTTTGCTTCCGTCCCTCTCCTCGCCCCTACCTGGGCTCGAACCAGGGACCCTCTGCACACATTGACAACAGTCACCCTCGAAGCACCGTTACCCGTCGCTCCACAAAAGCCGCGGCCCTTGCAGAGCAAGGGAAACAACTACTTCAAGGTCTCAGAGCGAGTGACGTCACCAATTGAAATGCTACTAGCGCGCACCGCTAACTTGCTAGCCATTTCACACCGGTTACATCAACAGCAGATCTTTCTTTTCAGCACCACGGAGTGAATCCTTACCACTGCTACACCTGGCTATCAGCGGAGCCTTCTCTGGCAGCGAAACAGTTCATTCAGAATATTTTACTGCCTTTTAAAAAAAACATAGCTGATATGGCTGAGTTGCTTAAACAAATGTGGTTTCTACTGACAATTGAGATGTACAAACTATGGCATAAGGGGACGACGAGCGAATAAGAGGCAATCCGTCATTTCGATTAAGACATTAATGAGCGAGCTAGGACGGACGTAGTCAATATAACTATTTGTTCAGCACTTTTGAAATGTACAGCCACAGAATTCAGAACATGGGCCGTTCTTACAGTATTCTCCCTATACACCAAGTCAGAACCATAGGATAAATAAAGGGGGCATATAAGCAGCCAATGAAAGTTCTTACAATATTCAATGATTACATTTCTCTAAAACAGGCTATAGGCTACATGTGCACAACCAATTCAGAACAGTAGGCTAAGTTATGAGGTTGAAAGGGACCAAATGATTAGGGTGAGGCACATGGGCTACTAACAGCTTACTACACAACATACACTTAGTATCACTTTCTTAGCTACAGTATACATACAGTATCTCCCTGGCATATTACATAATTTATGCAGTATTCAACCTTTTCTAGCCCATGGTGTTGAATGTTAATCTTTTTAAGCTTGGAAAAGAGACCCTTAAACCCAGACTTGGACCACACACCCACTCCACTGAATAGCAGGCTAGTGATTGCTTTGCAACACTTGCAATTAGCCAGATTCCTTCCAAACCACTCATTGTTGAATTTGCGATTTCCAACTTGTTGTATAATGTTTATGTCCAATGGCCGATGAGCACCGATACGTTTTATCTATAATTTCTCTTCATACGACAAGGATTTAAAAGGATTTGCCAGTAGATTGTCAACGTGATTCATGATGATGACTGCTTGTCTAGCTTGCTAGCTAAGATTTTGAAAGTATTATGTTGACATGATCAGTCCAATCAAAGCTACTCTAGATATAAAGTGATTTGACGTCATTTTATCTATGGCCAATGACCTTGAGCCTTCTTGGATGGGCACTTCTAATGTAACTCTATGGCAGCACCCAGGGGACCTGAATTTCTCGAGCTCTCCCCATAGATTTTGTGGCGATGTAGTGTCCCCATGAGTGACAGAACACTGAGCCAATCACGGCGCAACTAGAGAACATTACCAACCCATATGCTCTGTATTTTCCACTTGCTGCCCCACCACCACCACAGAAAGCACTGAGCTAGGCTGAAACACCTGCATTTTGGAGCTGCCTTACTCAAGAAAGCAAAAAAAGAGACCATGTTTGTATGCGGCTTTATTAACTCAATGATTTTTTAAATTTATTTTTTACATTGTTTGCAAACTGATATTTGACAGGTATTTATGCCAAAATAACATGCAAAAAACGTTGTGTAAAATAAACATTTTGACTCTCGGTGCTGGTGATCAATAAAGGTAGGTCACAGGCAGACAAATAAGACCTCCTCATGATCTGTGGAGTCCCGGCTTTCGGTGTGTATCGATATATTCCGTGTTTACTTCGTTTATGCTTCACAACGCTAACCGGAATGTAGGTAGTAGCCATCTTCAAATTAGGTCATTGGCTGGGCCTGCCCTTATACATTCGTATGCAAATATATGGTAGTAAGTCACACCAAAGATTTTAAGGCACAGATCAATAGCCAAGATACTCAGCTTTCCGCAAATATGGGGACTTTACATTTAAGAGGTTAACACTATGACTTATTTGTTGTTGTTTTTTACATTGTTTGCAAACTGATTTTTTTAAATGTTTATGTATAGCTAAACAAGTGGGGCTCAATGCCCTGAATAACGGGTCGCCACTGATGCCAGGTCACTACACCACTATTATATTATAGCAGTTTCAACAGTATTTTATTTAACCTGTATTAACCAGGAAAAGACCGTTGAGGTTTGAAGCCTCTTTTGCAAGGGGGGCCAGATTGTGTAGGCTATATTGCACTTAAGACAAAATAATTTAAACTAAGCACATTAATCTATAGGAATGAACTTCAAGTGTGTGTGTTTTTATGTGTCAGCATTTTATTTCCTACGTCTTAGCTGGAGTTTTTTCGGGCAAACAACTGTTGGATGTACATTTACGTAATTAGGGTCGTGTGGGGCTTTTATAAGTGGCTTGATTCCATTTTACACAACGTATATACACATTTTATCATAGGCCTGTCCTGCAGCCTACTCGAGGGTTGCATAAGGAAATGTATTCCCCAAACGTACTCAAGTTCACACATTCTTTTTAGGAACCTACCTAGTCGGATTCCTTCATCCGCGATGCGTAAAGCTTCTGTGTACTCGCTGGTTTTGAGTTTCTCCAGAATATGGCACTTCATCCTCGTCTCTTCTGGGCAGCACTTCTCAATGACACTGAAGAGCAGGATGTTGTTCTTGATGTTTTTGCCGTCTCTCTGTTTAAATCTTTCCTTGCAGGCTGGGCACCTGGATGGCAAGTAGTTTCCCAGGCAGCTCCGGCAGAACGAGTGACCACAGGACATGGTGGCCGGTTCACACATGAGGAACAGGCAGATTGGGCACTCAAGTAGATCCATGGTGGCACCGTTGCGGGGTGATGTCACCACAGCCGGTCCGTACACCCTCCGGCCAGGGGCGAGTTGAGAGGCCCCGCTCCCTAGATGCTTTCTCTCTCAGGTTAAATTATTATCGACGCGGACGCTTCTGTCACACGCGACATGGTTTCAGTGGTTGGGTTAAGTAACATGCGCAGCTTATGAGTCCCTATCTAATCACCATCTAAACAAGGACACACACTCCTCTCCGATTCACATGACCTGACTGCTGGACTCTTTCTGATCTAGTAAACAAAGGCTCTCTGAACCCAAGATCCAACCGTAAACCCCTTATAGTGTAATTCCAACTGACAAAACCCTTCCGAATCATTCACAGCCGTGTTCCATTGTCAAGCATAAAGTATTTGGTTTGGAACAACACCACGTAACGTCTTCTCTTTCCTGGCATCATGATGAATAGAAACTCCGATCGCCTCTGTCCTTCTCGTCTGGTTGTCTTCAACTCCAAACTCCATCAACACTAGACCAATATTGGGTCAGAATTTTAACAACGATTCATCGAATGTTTCGGCCCCAGGCTTACTGTAAAAACACAGCCGGGAGTAGTCAGCTTGTCCCTCTGTTACGCATAGTACGGATGGAGCTCGAAAAAGCCGAAGTGACACCATTACCTTACATAAATAAAGATCACGTGACGGGAAAGCTGGGTATGCTATTGGTCGAAAGACCGGCGTCCCACCCTGTTGTGAAACCGATTTATGCAGAGTTTCATAACACGCTTTTTCTCGGACTGGAGGAGAACTGGGAGGACCCGACAGACAGTGGCTTTTTATATTGTTCAAAATCATAAGAAGCGCACCGACAAGCACCGACAAGTTAACAAGTTACTAATCTCCACACTCTATTATAATGACCTGGGCTGTTCTAGTCATCTAAATACAGAGAATCCGCCGCCTGCAGAAACATGATGTGACAGAAAAACGTGAACGTTTTTTGTTCTGCAAATAGACACTTTTCTAACAGATGCGAAGCTATACTGTGCAACGCAATATGCTACTTTCTTTGTCTAATGATCAGTGGCGATTTTAACATGTCAATCTTGGTGAGGCAAACTCCCCAAAAATGTTTTAGATGCATGCCAGCAAAGCCACTACACAACACTAAACAATACATTAATTGCACTATAACGGTGACAAGCGGTGCCCACAAACTGTTAGGGCCTACATAAAGCTGTCCCAACAGCAGAGCTTTCTTTTCACCACCATGGAGTGAATCCTTACCACTGCTATACCTGGCTATCAGCGGAGCCTTCTTTGGCAGCGAAACAATTCATTCAGACTCATTTACTGCCTTTAAAAAAAACATAGCTGATATGGCTGACTTGCTTAAACAAATTTGGTTTTATAATTTTTCTTCATATGACAAGGATTGAAAATGATTTGCAAGTAGATTGTCGACTTGATTCATGATGATGACTGCTTGACTAGCTTGCTTTCTAAAATTTTGAAAGTATGATGTTGACATGATCAGTCCAATCAAAGCTACGGTAGGTATAACGGGATTTTACGTCATTTTATCTATGGCCAATGACCTTGAGCCTTCTTGGATGGGCACTTCTAATGTAACTCTATGGCAGCACCCAAGGGGCTTGAATTTTCTAGCTTTCACCGTAGATTTTGTGGCGATGTGGTGTCCCCATGAGTGACAGAACACTAAGCCAATCACGGCGCAACTAGAGAACATTACCAACCCCCATGCTCCGTATTCTCCCCTGGCTGCCCCACCACCAGAGAAAGCACTGAACTAGGCTGAAACACCTGCATTTTGGAGCTGCCTTACTCAAGAAAGCAAAAAAGAGACCATGTTTGTATGCGGCTTTATTAACTCCATTCTAATTTTTTTTTACATTGTTTGAAAACTGATATTTGACAGGTGTTAATGCCAAAATAACATGCAAAACAGGGAAAACAAATATAATAATAATAAAAAAGACATATACATACAGTTGAAGTCGGAGGTTTACAGACACCTTAGCCAAATACATTTAAACTCAGTTTTTCACAATTCTTGCCATTTAATCCTCGTAAAAAAATCCCTGTCTTAGGTCAGTTATGATCACCACTTTATTTTAAGAATGTGTAATATCAGAATACAGTGGGGGAAAAAAGTATTTAGTCAGCCACCAATTGTGCAAGTTCTCCTACTTAAAAAGATGAGAGAGGCCTGTAATTTTCATCATAGGTACACGTCAACTATGACAGACAAAATGAGGAAAAAAAATCCAGAAAATCACATTGTAAGATTTTTAATGAATTTATTTGCAAATTATGGTGGAAAATAAGTATTTGGTCAATAACAAAAGTTTCTCAATACTTTGTTATATACCCTTTGTTGGCAATTACACAGGTCAAACGTTTTCTGTAATTCTTCACAATGTTTTCACACACTGTTGCTGGTATTTTGGCCCATTCCTCCATGCAGATCTCCTCTAGAGCAGTGATGTTTTGGGGCTGTCGCTGGGCAACACGGACTTTCAACTCCCTCCAAAGATTTTCTATGGGGTTGAGATCTGGAGACTGGCTAGGCCACTCCAGGACCTTGAAATGCTTCTTACGAAGCCACTCCTTCGTTGCCCGGGCGGTGTGTTTGGGATCATTGTCATGCTGAAAGACCCAGCCACGTTTCATCTTCAATGCCCTTGCTGATGGAAGGAGGTTTTCACTCAAAATCTCACGATACATGGCCCCATTCATTCTTTCCTTTACACGGATCAGTCGTCCTGGTCCCTTTGCAGAAAAACTGCCCCAAAGCATGATGTTTCCACCCCCATGCTTCACAGTAGGTATGGTGTTCTTTGGATGCAACTCAGCATTCTTTGTCCTCCAAACACGACGAGTTGAGTTTTTACCAAAAAGTTATATTTTGGTTTCATCTGACCATATGACATTCTCCCAATCCTCTTCTGGATCATCCAAATGCACTCTAGCAAACTTCAGACGGGCCTGGACATGTACTGGCTTAAACAGGGGGACACGTCTGGCACTGCAGGATTTGAGTCCCTGGCGGCGTAGTGTGTTACTGATGGTAGGCTTTGTTACTTTGGTCCCAGCTCTCTGCAGGTCATTCACTAGGTCCCCCCGTGTGGTTCTGGGATTTTTGCTCACTGAGCCCCAGATCGAGGGAGATTATCAGTGGTCTTGTATGTCTTCCATTTCCTAATAATTGCTCCCACAGTTGATTCCTTCAAACCAAGCTGCTTACCTATTGCAGATTCAGTCTTCCCAGCCTGGTGCAGGTCTACAATTTTGTTTCTGGTGTCCTTTGACAGCTCTTTGGTCTTGGCCATAGTGGAGTTTGGAGTGTGACTGTTTGAGGTTGTGGACAGGTGTCTTTTATACTGATAACAAGTTCAAACAGGTGCCATTAATACAGGTAACGAGTGGAGGACAGAGGAGCATCTTAAAGAAGAAGTTACAGGTCTGTGAGAGCCAAAAATCTTGCTTGTTTGTAGGTGACCAAATACTTATTTTCCACCATAATTTGCAAATAAATTCATAAAAAATCCTACAATGTGATTTTCTGGAGAAAAAAAATCTCAATTTGTCTGTCATAGTTGACGTGTACCTATGATGAAAATCAGGCCTCTCTCATCTTTTTAAGTGGGAGAACTTGCACAATTGGTGGCTGACTAAATACTTTTTTCCCCCACTGTATCTCAAGGTCATCAGACTGTTAAATAGCCATCACTCGGCGGCTTCCACTCGGTTACGTAACCCTGCACCTTAGAGGCTGCTGCCCTATATACATAGACTTGGAATCACTGGCCACTTTAATAATGGAACACTAGTCACTTTAATAATGTTTACATATTTTTGCTTTACTCCTCTCATATGTATATACTGTATTCTATTCTATTCTACTGTATTTTAGTCTATGTCACTCCGACATTGCTCGTCCTAATATTTATACAGTTCTTAATTCCACTCTTTTACTTTTAGATTTGTGTGTATTGTGTGTATTGTTGTGAATTGTTAGATATTACTGCACTGTTGGAGATAGAAACACAAGCATTTCACTACACCTGCAATAACATCTGCTAAATATGTGTATGTGACCAATAAAATTTTATTTGATTTATGTTATACTCCATCCATTGCCCAATTGGATTCCTATCGCCTCCTTTCTCCAATATCTATGAGCTTGTCGGTATGTGCTATCTGGGATCCGTAGGATGTAAGGGTTAAGGTTAGGATTAAGGTAAGGGTAGGTGTTAGGGTTACCCACTGGGCACACACTGGTTGAATCAACGTTGTTTCCATGTCTTTTCAATGATATTATGTTGAATAAACGTGGAATAGACATTGAATTGACATCTGTGCCCAGTAGGTAGGGTAGGGACGTCCCAAAGCTCATTTTAGTTTTCATGAATTTTTACGATATAGCCCATTTTGACTTTTGGCTGTGGTAACTAGTGGAAATTCCCATCTTCTTCCACTGCCGGCCACTGGGCTTCCTCTCATCACCATATTTGGTGGTGAGTGGAAATGCCAACCCGATGCTTCAGATTTATACATCTGGTGGATCATATGGCTCATTGTTCTATCTGTGTTAACAAGGTAACACTCCATCTTAACTCCTCCACATTTGCTGGATTGGTTGAACAGTGCAGAAGAGAACCTCCCCTGAGAGGTTTTTTTCTTCTCTTCAAGACCTCTGTGCCAGGGTTTGTCACTAGTTACCACATCCACAAAGTCAAAATTGGGCTATTGTAAAAAGTAATGAAAACAAAAATTACATTTTGGTCTTAATTTAAGGTTACGGTTAGTAATAAGGTTAGCAGTGTGGTTAAGGTTAGGGTTAAGGTTAGGTTGAAAACAATAGATGCTGCTGAGGGGAGGACTGCTCATACTAATGGCCATGTTTGATGTATTTGATACCAATCCACTGATATCCTCCCCAATTAAGGTGTCACCAACCTCCTGTGGTTTAAAATCACATTTAAGAAGATCAATTGTAGAAATAGGCAGGGTTTATAACTTTGCGGGTGTGATAACTAGTGACAACCCGATGGCCTGTGCGGTTGCCAGGGAATCTTTTGTTTCTTTCACGCCTGCTACGTTAGGTTAGTTCAAGCACCGCCTTCACCCAATCTTGAGTCGTCCAAATAATGAATGATGAAAATCCAAAACCAGGAACTACTGCTGCTTGTAATCACATAATTCTACGTGAGCCTTGACATATTCTCACCGTTTCATCTGTCCATGACAGATTGCGCAACAGAAAATGTATTAGATGATTATTACAGCCTACTTGGCATTCCTTTAATCACAACAAAGAGAAGTGTTTTCTAACAGCAGGACAGGCTAAATTGGCACTCATCCCCATATAACCATGTAAACAGTTCTTCCGCCAGCTCCCCCTCCCTGTCCAACAGTAGTCTAAATAAAGCTGTAAACGCTCTGACCTTTCCCCCTTTGCTCTCTATGGCACAGGTAACACACAGTATGTATGTCAGGGTTAGTCTAATTAGGGTTTAATCCCTGGTCCATCACAACACCTTTTCAGTTTTTGGGTCAATCACTGTGCATGTGTCTCTGGTCAAGATAAGGGTTGTGTTTTAAATGGCACCCTATTCCCTATATAGTGCACTACTTTTGACCAGGGCTCTGCACTATGTAGGGAATATGGGCTCTGGTCAAAAGTAGTGCACTATGCCATTTGGGATACAGAAAAGGGATTGGAGCCATCCCTACAACATACAGTGAGCCAGTCCTTCTATAGCTCCCCCCACCAGCCTCCTCTGACTCAACCCTTCTCTTACACAACCCAGGCCTGCCTGCAGTATTAGCTCATCCCATGTTGTATAAGGCTTCAATTTCCCTGTCTGTCACCAACTATCTTGCTTCTAATTGGAGCTAAACACAGCCAATGAGCAATCCCACGTTACTGCACGTTTTAGTAGTTACATAGTACAGACCACACCCATACAACACTGATTACACTGTCAGTATGTTGGTAATTGTGAGAGAGAGCAGACCGAACCAAGCTGTCTGTCCGGGTGTAGGGTGAAGTCACCCCGGCCATTTCCCCCACTAGTGGTTAAGGTTAGGATTGGGGAAGCTGATACTACATCTGTTGCTAGGGGAAACTTCAGAAAAATAAATAGTTGCACACTGTGTAAATGCTCCAAACAATTGAATGGGTAAATCACAATTTCGGCAACCGTGCCTTCTTCAGGGTACAGGGCATTGTGTTGCCGAAAAGTTGGTGATTTCCCCATTAAATTGTTGGGAGCATTTACATAGTGTGCGACAATTTTTATACAGTTTACTCTGCGTTAGTCAGCTCCTTTACTAAATGTTTTGGGTGTGTGCCAGCTCATGCTTTTTACTAGCTAGGGGAAACTCCCCCCCCCCCCCCCAGAATGTGTCTGTATGTAACTACACACTGACCTTTCCAGCCAAACAGTGACAGACAGAGACTGAGGCAGTGTAGGGCGTCTCTGACTGGGACATTAGCTCACATTGCTACCAGTATATAAGCATAACATAGCATTACATAAGCTCACATTGCTACCAGTATATAAGCATAACATAGCATTACATAAGCTCACATTGCTACCAGTATATAAGCATAACATAGCATTACATAAGCTGCTGCACAAGAAGCTTCACGGACTAAGCCCCTCCCCCAACAACAACAGACTGTTGCAGTGGCTGTGTCACTGTGACACTGACATTCAATCACATATTAGGTTATGACGTGTGAATAGGGTTCAGGTTTGATCATAGGATGTGCAAGATCTTTTGAGCATTCTTGGACTACATAGTATAATGCAGTGGTTCAGCTCCTAAAAATCTATATTTTGTTTGTTCGTTCACACAGGGACTCATCTAAGGTATGAAATACAACGTTAAGTAGAAAACAGTGGTTTTTAGCCAGGACCCAGTTTTAAGTGGCATAATACAACCATTCTTAGATTAAAACAGAAAAAAGGTGGTAGGCCTAATTGTTTCTCAAGTTCAACAGTCAACCCCAACTATGATAGTGAAAATGAATCCTAATATAACAAATTCTCAATAATATAATCAATTATGTTACAGGACTTGGAAATTGCTTTATTAACTTCTTTATCAAATTATGAATGTTAGGAGCATCCAAACCTCAATGATATTCCAAATGTCTCAAGTCAAGGAAGGTGTGTGTCTTCATAGTCCATGACATATCATTTCAGTAAAGCTTTGACTTAAGAAAAATACTATACAACTGCAGACAGCGTATGTGATCATAACTACATTAAGCATACAAAACCGAGACCAATAACACCAATGAAACAAACAGGAGAAACCTATATTCAGCAAGGTGAATCGTTTTGAATCTGAACGTTGCATATAGAAATATAATGAATAGAGTGGACTCGATTCACAACAGACAATCATATGTTCTACAGAACACATTCCTATCTGAACATTCATCATTGCACCCTGCTGTAGAGACCCCAGCCCTAAATACAAAACTCATGCAATCTCGTCGATAATACTACACATGGCTGCATCCTTGTCCCACACTCTGTCCTTCTTAGCAGCACCACCTGTGCTTTTGTCCTGTTGTGGCCCAACAGCCATACAGCTAGCCCCAGCCTCCTCCACATCCATAGGTTCAGTCTTTAGCCTGGCGGCCAACCCCAACGCCCCTCCAGCCTCAGCTCCACCACCTCTCGCCCCATCCCCAGCCCCACTCGAGCCCTCAGTCTGGGGAAGGTCATCGGGCAGGGAGGCCAGGCACCCCTGGATCATCTCCATCACCCTCTCCAGATGTTTCTGGAACCTCTCTGCCGTCTCCAGGCGCTGTCTCTTCTGCACTTCCATCATCACCCTCAGGGTCTCTCTGGCCTGGTGCGGACGGTACTCATTGATCAGATGGTGCATGTGGACAAACAACAGCTTGAGGTCCTCCAGCTTCTCCTCTCTCTTTATACTGCCAGGGCTCTTGATCAGGATGTCCAGGAGATCCAGGAAATTCACCAGGATGGACATGTTGAGCTTCTTGAGCTCCCGTTTGTGGTGGAACTGCATGGGGTGGAGCCGCTCGATGCCCTGGCTCTCCAGCGGTCGGATGATCAGGTCGTCACACTGGAACTGGTTGCCGAACATCATGTAGGTGTCTCGGATGGGAGGAGGGGATTTGGGGGCGAGCCCCTTGCGGATGTTCTCGTCCGTGTACTCCTTGATGTACTGCATGGGAGGGGGAGGCAGGGCACTCACCTGCTGTGGTTCACCCATGGTGGAGGCCTGGATAGAGGAAGATGAGATGACATTTATTATAGCCTACCACATTACTTCATCATCCCACTTTGCCTTTTCAGCTGTAGTGTCATTGATAAAAAATAAGCTGGGGAAAGAACCTGATGGCTATTATTCTGCTGATTTACAAAGAGGATGGCTGACCTCTATATAGACTGTATAATCAAATATACTTATTACTAGGATAATTTATAGGGTTTCCCCTATTAATCTGGTAATAGTAGCTAGCTATGTGAGATTCTTACCTAGCAGTCACGCATGCGCGTCTGGCTGGCTAGCTAATTAGCGTAGCTAGAAGTGTGTAACGTTATGTTGTCTAAAGCTAACCTGATGGGCAAGTGGCACTAATGCGCTAGCTAGAAGCCTACAAATGGTTTTTGTTTGAAACATAAGCGAACAATCTAGCTAGCTACACTCAATGACGATGTTTTATATTTTCAGTTGATTCAGTATCTAGCGAGCGCGAGAACTTGGAAGTCATTTCACGACAAGGAATGAGACAAAGGAAAAACATACCTTTCTATCGAGTCATCAAGGACTGTATTTAAAATAGACTGAATTTGCCACCACAATTATTGCTTTTCACAAGAAATGCGTTTGCGCGACTTCTCTTCTCGTTTCCCATTCAGCCCCTGTCATCCCATCCTATTGGTTGGATTTTTGTTTGACATGAATTGTTGGCAGTGCGGATTGGTCAGTTTTTCGTCAGTAATGCACGATTTAATTGGTTATCACAGACTGGGGTTGATGTATGTTTTCATCCAACACACTAGTACAATGTAACATTTTGTAACAGAGTGGCGTAAGAGAGGTCAAAAGTGCGACATTTAATCTGACATAAATTAATGTCTCATTGTGATGGTCAACATACAGGTAACTGCCATAATAAAGGAAACACCAACATAAAGTGTCTTAATGGTCCAATGCAGCTGTTTATTTAAGTGATAATGCCCGAGAAGCCGGTGTTTGGACGATATATTTGTCGAGGGCCGGAAAACCGTGCCAATATATCCCCGGAACACCGGCTTGGAGGGCATTATCACTTTTATACAACGGCTTACCAACATATTCAACTAATGATTTACATATTTTCATTGAAAACGTTATTTTGATGAATTTATTCATACTATTTCATCCTTCCACAAATCTAGGGTTGCTACCCAAGCCGGCTGGTCTTTCGTTCTATCGGTTCGGTTGCCAGAGATGCAACCCAGTCGTTCCGTCTTTTTGTTCGGTATATGGATGCGACCCAGTCATTCGGTCTAAATGTTCTATTGCTATAACAATGAGCTAATGATGGGCGATTTCACCTGGCCAGGGTTGCCAGGTGTAGCTCAAATATCTAGCCCAATGACCACTCAAAACCTGCAGAAAAGGCCTGAAAACTAGCTCTTTTTTTTCACAGCAAGAGAGGAGTTGCCATATCTATACAATAAACGTATTTTCTGTAACCTTATCGAGCCAATCTAGAAGGAATATCATAGTAACTTGTAACAATGTTAGAAGCAAAATTCGGTTTTCTTCAAAAGACTAATTATTGCAAGCTATGACATGACCTAATAAAGGAATTGGAATATATCCTAAGAGAAAATATAATTGGTCTTTATTAAACTCGCCAGATCATTTTCTATCAATGGATGTTGATTTAACTCATTTGACTGCTATGATTAAGCAATAAGGCACAAGGGAGTATGGTATATGGCCAATATACCACGGCTAAGGGCTGTTCTTAAACATGACCCAACATGGAGTGCCTGGATACAGCCGTTAGCCGTGGTATATTGGTCATATACCACAAACCCCCGGGGTGCCTTATTGCTATTATAAACTGGTTACCAACGTAATTAGAACAGTAAAAAAACTGGGTGGCTCGAGCCCTGAATGCTGATTGGCTATAGCCGCTGATAGGCCTATATCTCTTTTTAGATAGTCTACAGTAGCCTAGACAAGATGTAGGCAAGATGTAAACTGAACGATTTAGCAGCTTGCATAGTTCAAATTAACATACAAATTTATTCAACATGAATAGCGAGGCGATTTCGAGGGAAGAAGTGCTTGTGTTTCCCAATAGCCTGCTGGAATAGGCTACTGAGGATGGGGTCATATTTTCAATCACTGAATTAAATATTTATATTTATATGTACTGAATACAGCCAGTGTTTATTTTTTTAGATGTTTTTTTTTAGATGATTTTTTTAGATGTTTTTTTAGATGTTTAGATGTATCATCACAACTTCCATTTCAAATTTCCACTCGGGCAGCCCCCGAGACCCAAGAACTGAGCATGCATAAAACATTTAGCTTGATACTGTTTTCGTTAAGTAAAGTCAATATTAGAATGCAGTTTAAACCACCTCCGAGCTAATTTATGTAATGTGCTCTAGTGCGCCCAAAGTTGTTTTCCAGTGCTTTGTCTCCATTATTTCTTGAAGGGTGGGAAATAGGTTGGTGTCTCCATAATGACGATCTAAATAGCCTACCTACAACTGGTAAAAATGTGTCACTAGCTGCCAATAACTGGAGTGCTCTCTCAACACAAACACACAAACACACACACACACACACACCCCTCTGGCCCTCCCCACCACTCACTCACTCAGCAACAGCCAGCCTCACTGCCTGACAGTCAGCAGCATGTCACAGTGAAGTATATATATATTTTAAGAGAAATCCCATGGCGGCCGCGGTGCAACTTAAAAATAGCCCAAAAACCCGCAACCCACGAACAATACATTTTCACCAGCGACATCGTTTTAAAAGTAGCCACATTTTGCTAGAAAATCGCGAACATGGCAACACTACACCTGGCATACAAAATGTGCTCTCTTGTCAGGACACTGTTGTTCAGAGGAGCTAGCCTACAACACAGCAAACAGGATCAGTTCAAACTGATGCTGGGAAGACTGCAGACCAGTGGCGATTTTAGAATGTAAATCTTGGTGGGGCAAACTCCCCCCAAATTTGTTTTATGCATGCCAGCAATGCCACTACACAACACAACACAACACTACACTACAGTAAACAATAGATTCATTGCACTATAGCAGTGACAAATGGTGCCCACAAACTGTTAGGGCCCACATTAAGCTGTCCCAACAGCAGCGCATTCTTTCAGCACCATGGAGTGAATCATTACCCAGTGGTGGAAAAAGTACTCAATTGTCATACTTGAGTAAAAGTAAAGATACCTTAATAGAAAATAACAAGTAAAAGTGAAAGTCACCCAGTAAAATAGTGTTTGAGTAAAAGTCTAAAAGTATTTGGTTACAAATATACTTACAGTGCCTTATAAAAGTATTCATCCCCCTTGGCGTTTTTCTTATTTTGTTGCATTACAACCTGTAATTTAAATGGATTTTTATTTGGATTTCATGTAATGGACATACACAAAATAGTCAAAATTGGTGCAGTGAAATGAAAAAATAAAATAAATAACGGAAATGTGGTGTGTGCATATGTATTCACCCCCTTTGCTATGAAGCCCCTAAATAAGATCTGGTGCAACCAATTACCTTCAGATGTCACATAATTAGTTAAATAAAGTCCACCTGTGTGCAATCTAAATGTCACATGATCTGTCACATGATCTCAGTATATGTACACCTGTTCTGAAAGGCCCCAGATTCTGCGACACCACTAAGCAAGAGGCACTACCAAGCAAGTGGCACCATGAAGACCAAGGAGCTCTCCAAACAGGTCAGGGACAAAGTTGTGGAGAAGTACAGATCAGGGTTGGGTTATAAAAACATATCCGAAACTTTGAACATCCCACGGAGCACCATTAAATCCTTATTAAAAAATGGAAAGAATATGGCACCACAACAAACCTGCCAAGAGAGGGCCGCCCACCAAAACTCACAGACCAGGCAAGGAGGGCATTAATCAGAGAGGCAACAAAGAGACCAAAGATAACCCTGAAGGAGATGCAAAGCTCCACAGCGTAGATTGGAGTATCTGTCCATAGGACCACTTTAAGCCGTACACTCAACAGAGCTTGGCTTTACAGAAGAGTGGCCAGAAAAAAGCCATTGCTTAAAGAAAAAAATTAGCAAACATGTTTGGTGTTCACCAAAAGGCATGTGGGAGACGGTACTCTGGTCAGATGAGACTAAAATTTAGCTTTTTGGCCATCAAGGAAAAGGCTATGTCTGGCGCAAACCCAACACCTCTCATCACCCCGAGAACACCATCCCCACAGTGAAGCATGGTGGTGGCAGCATCATGCTGTGGGGATGTTTTTCATCGGCAGGGACTGGGAAACTGGTCAGAATTGAAGGAATGATGGATGGCGCTAAATACAGGGAAATTCTTGAGGAAAACCTGTTTCAGTCTTCCAGAGATTTGAGACTGGGATGGAGGTTCACCTTCTAGCAGGACAATGACCCTAAGCATACTGCTAAAGCAACACTTGAGTGGTTTAAGGGGAAACATTTAAATGTCTTGGAATGGCCTAGTCAAAGCCCAGACCTCAATCCAATTGAGAATCTGTGGTATGACTTAAAGATTGCTGTACACCAGCAGAACCCATCTAACTTGAAGGCGCTGGAGCTGTTTTGCCTTGAAGAATGGGCAAAAATCCCAGTGGCTAGATGTGTCAAGCTTATAGAGACATACCCCAATAGACTTGCAGCTGTAATTGCTGCAAAAGGTGGCTCTACAAAGTATTGACTTTGGTTATGTTATGAACGCTCAAGTTTTCAGTTTTTTTGTCTTATTTCTTGTTTGTCTCACACAAAAAAATATTTTGCATCTTCAAAATGGTAGGCATGTTGTGTAAATCAAATGATACATCCCCCCCAAAAATCCATTTTAATTCCAGGTTGTAAGGCAACAAAATAGGAAAAATGCCAAGGGTGGTGAATACTTTCGCAATCCACTGTAAGTATCAAAGGTAAATGGAATTGCTCAAATATACGTTAGTATCAAAAGTAAAAGTATAAATCATCTCAAATTCCTTATATTAAGTGAACCAGATGGCACAATATTCTTGTGTTTTCTTTATTTACCTCCAACATTCAGACATAATTTACAAATAAAGCATTTGTGTTTAGTGAGTCCGCCAGATCAGAGGCAGTAGGGATGACCAGGGATGTTCTCTTGATAAGTGCGTCAATTGGACCATTTTCATGTCAAAATGTAACGTGTACTTTTGGGTGTCAGGGAAAATGGATGGAGTAAAAAGTACATTATTTTCTTTAGGAATGTAGTGAAGTAAAAGCAAAACTTGGCAAAAATATAAATAGTAAAGTAAAGTACAGATACCCTAAAAAAACTACTTAAGTAGTACTTTAAAGTATTTTTACTTCGGTACTTTACACCACTGTCCTTACCACTGCTACACTTGGCTATCAGCAGAGCCTTGTCTGGCAGCAAAACAGTTAATTCAACCTTATTTACTGCCTTTAAAAAACATAGCTTAGGTTTCTGCTGACAATTGAGATATACAAACTATGGTATAAGGGGACGACGAGCGGATAAGGGGCAATCCGTAATTTCGATTAAGACATTAATGAGCGAGCTAGGATGGACGTAGTCAATATAACTATTTGTTCAGTACTTTTGAAATGTACAGCGACAGAATTCAGAACATGGGCCGTTCTTACAGTATTCTCCCTGTACACCAAGTCAGAAACTTAGGACAAATAAAGGGGGCATATAAGCAGACAATGAAAGCTCTTACAATATTCAATGATTACATTTCTCTAAAACAGGCTATAGGCTACATGTGCACCACCAAGTCAGAACAGTAGGCTAAGTTATGGGTGAAAGGGACCAAATTATTAGGGTGAGGCACATGGGCTACTAACGGTTACTACACAAAATACACTTAGTATCACTTTCTTAGCTACAGTATACATATCTCCCTGGCATATTACATCATTTATGCAGCAGCATACAATACATTTTCCGAGTTGGATGACCGTTCAAAATGTATTTTCCCAGTCGTAGCTTATTTTTTTCTGATATCCCAGTTGTCTTGAACTCACTGAGGTCTGAGATTTTCCAGTTGTTTTGAACGTGGCAGAAGTCATGCTGGATTGACAGCATGGCCAATGTATTCAACCTTTTCTGGCCCATGGTGTTGAATGTTTATCCTTTTAAGCTTGAAAAAGAGACCCGTAAACCTAGACTTGGACCACACACTCACTCCACTGAATAGCAGGCTAGTGATTGCTTTGCAACACTTGCAGTTAGCCACTGATTCCTTCCAAACCATTAATTGTTGAATTTGCGATTTCCAACTTGTTGTGCAATGTTTATGTCCAATGGCCGATGAGCACCGATACGTTTTATCTATAATTTCTCTTCATATGACAAGAATTGAAAAGGATTTGCCAGTAGATTGTCGACTTGATTCATGATGATGGCTGCTTGACTAGCTTTCTAGCTAAGATTTTGAAAGTATGATATTGACATGATCATTCCAGTCAAAGCTACAGTAGATAAGACATGATTTAACATAATTGTATCTGTGGCCAATGACCTTGAGCCTTCTTGGATGGGCACTTCTAATGTAACTATGGCAGCACCCAAGGGGCTTGAATTTTCGAGCTCTCCCCGTAGATTTTGCGATGACATAATGTCCCTGTGAGTGACAGAACACTGAGCCAATCACGGCGAACATTACCAACCTACGCTCCGTATTTTCAGCTGGCTGCCCCACCACCACAGAAAGCACTGAGCTAGGCTGAAACACCTGCATTTTGGAGCTGCCTTACTCAAGAAAGCAAAAATGAGACCATGTTTGTATGCAGCTTTATTAACTCAATGATTATTATTTTTTACATTATATGCAAACTGATATGTGACAGGTATTAATGCCAAAATACCATGCAAAACAGGCAACCCCACGCCCCCCCCCCCCCCACCCCTAAAAAAAGCTGGGGCTCTGATAGATAGATGGATGATATTCATATGCTCCGAGCTCCAACAGTGCAGGTAAAAAAATAAGTGAATGAGACAATAATAAACAAAAAATATATATATACACATTTACAACCGTAGGCTGTCTCGTCGTTGTTGGTAATCAGGCCTACTACTGTCGTGTCGTCAGCAAACTTTTGCAAAATGAATGTGAAATGTCAGAATAATAGTAGAGAGAATGATTTATTTCAGCTTACAAGTTTACATACACTCAATTAGTATTTGGTAGCATTGCCTTTAAATTGTTTAACTTGGGTCAAACGTTTCGGGTAACCTTACACAAGCTTCCCACAATAAGTTGGGTGAATTTTGGCCCATTCCTCCTGACAGAGCTGGTGTAACTGAGTCAGGTTTATAGGCCTCCTTGCTCGCACACGCTTTTTCAGTTCTGCCCACAAATGTTCTATAGGATTGAGGTCAGGGATTTGTGATGGCCACTCCAATACCTTGACTTTGTTGTCCTTAAGCCATTTTGCCACAACTTTGGAAGACCCATTTGCGACCAAGCTTTAACTTCCTGACTGATGTCTTGAGATGTTGCTTCAATATATCCACATAATTTTCCTTCCTCACGATGCCATCTATTTTGTGAAGTGCACCAGTCCCTCCTGCAGCAAAGCACCCCCACAGCATGATGTGCCACCCCCGTGCTTCACGGTTGGGATGGTGTTCTTCGGCTTGCAAGGCGCCCCCTTTTTTTCCAAACATAACGATGGTCATTATAGCCAAACAGTTCTATTTTTGTTTCATCAGACCAGAGGACATTTCTCCAAAAACGATATTTGTCCCCATGTGCAGTTGCAAACCGTAGTCTGGCTTTTTAATGGCGGTTTTGGAGCAGTGGCTTCTTCCTTGTTGAGCGGCTTTTCAAGTTATGTCGATGGATATAGTTTTACTGTGGATATAGATAGTTTTGTACCTGTTTCTTCCAGCATCTTCACAAGGTCCTTTGCTGTTGTTCTGGGATTGATTTGCACTTTTCGCACCAAAGTACGTTCATCTCTAGGAGACAGAACGCGTCTCCTTCCTGAGCGGTATGCCGGCTGTGTGGTCCCATGGTGTTTATACTTGTGTACTATTGTTTGTACAGATGAACGTGGTACCTTCAGGCGTTTGGAAATTGCTCCCAAGGATGAACCAGACTTGTGGAGGTCAAAAAAAAAAATTCTGAGGTCTTGGCTGATTTCTTTTGATTTTCCCATGATGTCAAGCAAAGAGGCACTGAGTTTGAATGTAGGTCTTGATATACATCCACAGGTACACCTCCAATTGACTCAAATGATGTCAGTTAGCCTTTCGGAAGCTTCTAAATATTTTTCTGGAATTTTCCAAGCTGTTTAAAGGCACAGTCAACTTAGTGTATGTAAACTTCTGACCCACTGGAATTGTGATATAGTGAATTATAAGTGAAATAATCTGTATATGAGTGACAGCTAGCAAGAGGCACATCATGTACACACAGCAGAGCAAGAGAGAGCGCAATGCCTTGGTGCACAAAACTGCACATGTGACATAGTACAACATTTTCCTAGACCACTTTTGGCTCGTGAGTGCTACTTGCAGAACTACTGGCAAAAAAAAATATTTAAAAAATGTAATGGTCAGAAATAAACAAAAATAGCTACTTAGCAAAGAGCAATTTCTCAAGCAATAATTTTGCTAGGACTGTCTGGGAGTGGTCTGAGTGGGGAGGGGAAAACTAGCTGTTATTGCCAGAGAGGTTTGGGTTCTCTTTCTTATTGGTCTATTAACTAATTTACCACCTGGTGATGTCAGCAGGCAGGCCAAAACTCCATCCCACCAAAACAGGCTGAAATTTCAGGTGGTCTCTTCAAACAGCTCTTACACTAAAAGGGCATTATCAAAATGTTCACAATTTCACAGTATTATTCCAACCCCATAGTGTGGAAATATATATAAAACAAGAAAAATAACGTTTTTTACTTCACTGGTCCTTTAATAAGGCATTTCCTTTATTCTGGCAGTTACCTGTATATTGTGTGTATATGGACTGCCAAAATTATGGAAACACCAAGATAAAGTGTCTTAATTGGTTGTTGGGCCACCACGAGCCAGAACAGCTTCAATGCACCTTGGTGTATATTCTACTAGTGTCTGGAACTCTATTCCATCATTTGGTGTTTTGTTGATGGTGGTGGAAAACGCTGTCTCAGGCGCCTCTCCAGAATCTCCCATAAGTGTTCAATTGGGTTGAGATCTGGTGACTGAGATGGCCATGGCATATGGTTTACATTGTTTTAATGCTCATCAAACCATATAGTGACCACTCGTGCCCTGAGGATGGGGGCATTGTCATCCTATGGGGGCATAGCCATGGTATCCAAAATAATGGCCTGCCCAGCATTTTTATACATGACCCTAAGCGTGATAGGATGCTAATCGTTTAATTAACTCAAGAACCACACCGTTGTGGAAGCAATTTGTATCCCTCATTTACTCAAGTGTTTTCATTAGTTTGGCAATTACCTGCATAATAGCATTTGTTCAACTACAAATGTGTTTTAAGTGTGTGTTTAGCCTTATTTCTGGGGGAGAGAGCTGCTCATGCAGCCTGTGATGTTTTGACTTGTGTGTTTGGGCGTGTGTGTGTGCATCTTAGTCTGTGTGTGTATCTTTGCAGCATGAGTGTGTGTCTGAGTTGGTCTCTCTCTTTCAGCCGTGCCCAAGGAAGTGGTTTACCTACTGTATCTACACCGGAAACTCACACGACACTAACTCCCATCACTCCTTTTCTTCTCTCCACTCCTCTATAGGTGTTCAGTCTATCTCTACAGCCCACCTCTCTGTCTCTCTCTCTCTCTGTCTCTCAATGTTAGCCAGGTGTCTGTGTTCACTATGCTCCCCAGGGTAATCTTGAAGGGGAGTCTCATCAAGATATCTCAACAGAAGCGAAGGACGTCGCCCTGTAATTACAAGGAAAGGTTCTTTGTCTTGGACATCCCAGGACCTGACGTATTCTGAACACCGCCCTGGGGTATGTAACATTTTTATTGTTAAATTGTGTGGTTTGTTTGTTTATTTATCAATTGCTGGCAAGAATGACATTTTGTTGAAATACGTTTACATTTGACACCTCAGCAGTGTCATTTAAAAAATCATATGTTGAGTTATGAAGACATCTTGCTTTTACATGACAGTTACTGTATGGGTGTTGTATTGTTTGATGTGCAAATATAAATGTATTTCCTTCTTAATGCGTTTGAGCCAATCTGTTGTGTTGTGACAAGGTGTGTGGGGGGGGGTATACAGAAGATAGCCCTATATTGGATGATCTCTGCATATATATTTCCCACCGTAAAGCATGGAGGAGGTGGTGTTATGGTGTGGGGGTGCTTTTCTGGTGACACTGTCTGTGATTTATTTAAGGCACACTTAACCAGCATGGCTACCACAGCATTCTGCAGCGATACGCCATCCCATCTGGTTTGGGCTTAGTGGGACAATCATTTGTTTTTCAACAGGACAATGACCCAACACACCTCCAGTCTGTGTAAGGGCTATTTTACCAAGAAGGAGAATGATGGAGTGCTGCATCAGATGACCTGGCCTCCACAATCCCCCGACCTCAACCCAAATTGAGATGGTTTGGGATGAGTCGGACCGCAGAGTGAAGGAAAAGCAGCCAACAAGTACTCAGCATATGTGGGAACTCCTTCCTGTTTGGTTACTACATGATTCCATATGTGTTATTTCATAGTTTTGATGTCTTCACTATTATTCTACAATGTAAAAAATAGTGTTTCCAAACTTTTGACTGGTAGTGTATATATATATATATATATATATACAGTGGGGAGAACAAGTATTTGATACACTGCCGATTTTGCAGGTTTTCCTACTTACAAAGCATGTAGAGGTCTGTCATTTTTATCATAGGTACACCAACTGTGAGAGACGGAATCTAAAACAAAAATCCAGAAAATCACATTGTATAGGTACAAGGATTACTTTATCCTATCCCAGGTGTTCCTTAAAGAGGTGGGGTTTCAAATGTCTCCGGAAGGTGGTGAGTGACTCCGCTGTCCTGGCGTCGTGAGGGAGCTTGTTCCACCATTGGGGTGCCAGAGCAGCGAACAGCTTTGACTGGGCTGAGCGGGAACTATGCTTCCGCAGAGGAAGGGGAGCCAGCAGGCCAGAGGTGGATGAACGCAATGCCCTCGCCTGGGTGTAGGGACTGATCAGAGCCTGAAGGTACGGAGGTGCCGTTCCCCTCACTGCTCCATAGGCAAGCACCATGGTCTTGTAACGGATGCGAGCTTCAACTGGAAGCCAGTGGAGTGTGCGGAGGAGGGGGGTGACGTGAGAGAACTTGGGAAGGTTGAACACCAGACGGGCTGCGGCATTCTGGATGAGTTGTAGGGGTTTAATGGCACAGGCAGGGAGCCCAGCCAACAGCGAGTTGCAGTAATCCAGACGGGAGATGACAAGTGCCTGGATAAGGACCTGTGCCGCTTCCTGTGTAAGGCAGGGTCGTACTCTCCGAATGTTGTAGAGCATGAACCTGCAGGATCGGGTCACCGCCTTGATGTTAGCGGAGAACGACAGGGTGTTGTCCAGGGTCACGCCAAGGCTCTTCGCACTCTGGGAGGAGGACACAACGGAGTTGTCAACCGTAACACACTACGCCGCCAGGGACTCAAATCCTGCAGTGCCAGACGTGTCCCCCTGCTTAAGCCAGTACATGTCCAGGCCCGTCTGAAGTTTGCTAGAGTGCATTTGGATGATCCAGAAGAGGATTGGGAGAATGTCATATGGTCAGATGAAACCAAAATAGAACTTTTTGGTAAAAACTCAGCTCGTCGTGTTTGGAGGACAAAGAATGCTGAGTTGCATCCAAAGAACACCATACCTACTGTGAAGCATGGGGGTGGAAACATCATGCTTTGGGGCTGTTTTTCTGCAAAGGGACCAGGACGACTGATCTGTGTAAAGGAAAGAATGAATGGGGCCATGTATCGTGAGATTTTGAGTGAAAACCTCCTTCCATCAGCAAGGGCATTGAAGATGAAACGTGGCTGGGTCTTTCAGCATGACAATGATCCCAAACACACCGCCCAGGCAACGAAGGAGTGGCTTCGTAAGAAGCATTTCAAGGTCCTGGAGTGGCCTAGCCAGTCTCCAGATCTCAACCCCATAGAAAATCTTTGGAGGGAGTTGAAAGTCCGTGTTGCCCAGCGACAGCCCCAAAACATCACTGCTCTAGAGGAGATCTGCATGGAGGAATGGGCCAAAATACCAGCAACAGTGTGTGAAAACCTTGTGAAGACTTACAGAAAACGTTTGACCTGTGTCATTGCCAACAAAGGGTATATAACAAAGTATTGAGAAACTTTTGTTATTGACCAAATACTTATTTTCCACCATAATTTGCAAATAAATTCATTAAAAATCCTACAATGTGATTTTCTGGATTTTTTTTCCTAATTTTGTCTGTCATAGTTGATGTGTACCTATGATGAAAATTACAGGAGAACTTGCACAATTGGTGGCTGACTAAATACTTATTTTCCCCACTGTATGTCAGTTTAGAACCCCCCCCACCCCCCACAACAGCTTAGAATTTTAAGAATGAACCACAAAATGCTCTTCTGTAGTGTCCAAGAAGCCCCTCCCTCCAACCCCGGACCCACAGGTAAACATGCATGACAAGTCGTCTCTATTTACTTCACTGTGCCTGTAAACGTACAGTATGTTGCTCTGAGTCATATTAATGCTAATGATCAGTGTTTCCCTTACATCGTGCCCATAGCGGCGGCTCTCTGACCCGGGCCAGAGGGTGGTGGTTGTGCTACAGAACTACAGTCCCCATGGAGACACAGAGCTGCCCCTTCACAAAGACCAGGAGTACATCCTGACTGACAGCTCCCACCATGACTGGTGGACCATACAGGACCTCAGAGGGTAAGGAGAGACAGCATAATAACAATATGACAACCCTATGTCAACCCTATGAAAACCCTATGATAACTCTGTGACAACCCCATGACAACCTTATGACAACCCTATGATAACTCTATGAGCCTCTCTGTAATATGTATTAATGGCTGTGTAGTTGTACACAGTAGTCATCCCATTTTGTCCTTTCCTTCAATAGAAACTCAGGTTTTGTACCTTGCGTGTATATAACGGAAAAATCCTGCAACAACTTCAACAGATTTGAGTGAGTCTGATTTATATCAAATACAATTTTCCTGACTATTTATATAGTGTAAGATAACAATTGTTGTTTGTTGTTTATAATTCCCGTTCTTTTTTTCCCAGATGGTAAAACAAAGACATAGTAAGAGGGAGAGCTGAGGAACTGCTGATGACCAAGGTAAAACAACGCTGACCGTCTTCGGTTTGGTGTTAAACTGTACTACAGAAGCGAGAGGAAAGACATTGTGGGCCTGATTCAATCAAAAAGCAAGGTTATCAGAATTAGAACCAGACAAAACTAAAACTAGAGAGAAAGCATGTTTTTGTTATCCCTAAAAAATAAGAATATGTGTAAAAATTATGTTTTATTTAATTGATCATGTTTGAGAATGAGATGATCATGTTTTGAATTTATCCTGAAAATCTGGTTACCTGATTTGATTGAATACAATCCTGTATCTTGCCCCAGCAGCACGGATGTAAAAGCTGCATTTTGCAAGATGCATGCACATACACACACACATACACACACACACACACACACACACAGAGAGAGAGTGAAACATGACATTTGAAACGGCGGTGCAGTTTGCTCAGGTCCAGGATTTCCTGTGTAAAGGTGTCATGCTGGGTTTTACAGACAGATGAGACAGCGCATGGTGACAGTGGGAGGGTAGGGTTAGGGTTGTGTAGTGTGACGGTGGGAGGGTAGGGTTGTGTAGTGTGACGGTGGGAGGGTAGGGTTGTGTAGTGTGACGGTGGGAGGGTAGGGTTAGGGTTGTGTAGTGTGACGGTGGGAGGGTAGGGTTGTGTAGTGTGACGGTAGGAGGGTAGGGTTAGGGTTGTGTAGTGTGACGGTGGGAGGGTAGGGTTGTGTAGTGTGACAGTGGGAGGGTAGGGTTAGGGTTGTGTAGTGTGACAGTAGGAGGGTAGGGTTAGGGTTGTGTAGTGTGACGGTGGGAGGGTAGGGTTAGGGTTGTGTAGTGTGACGGTGGGAGGGTAGGGTTGTGTAGTGTGACAGTGGGAGGGTAGGGTTAGGGTTGTGTAGTGTGACAGTAGGAGGGTAGGGTTAGGGTTGTGTAGTGTGACAGTAGGAGGGTAGGGTTAGGGTTGTGTAGTGTGACGGTGGGAGGGTAGGGTTAGGGTTGTGTAGTGTGACGGTGGGAGGGTAGGGTTGTGTAGTGTGACGGTAGGAGGGTAGGGTTAGGGTTGTGTAGTGTGACGGTGGGAGGGTAGGGTTGTGAAGTGTGACGGTGGGAGGGTAGGGTTAAGGTTGTGTAGTGTGACGGTGGGAGGGTAGGGTTGTGAAGTGTGACGGTAGGAGGGTAGGGTTAGGGTTGTGTAGTGTGACGGTGGGAGGGTAGGGTTGTGTAGTGTGACGGTGGGAGGGTAGGGTTAGGGTTGTGTAGTGTGACGGTGGGAGGGTAGGGTTGTGTAGTGTGACGGTAGGAGGGTAGGGTTAGGGTTGTGTAGTGTGACGGTGGGAGGGTAGGGTTGTGAAGTGTGACGGTGGGAGGGTAGGGTTAGGGTTGTGTAGTGTGACGGTGGGAGGGTAGGGTTGTGAAGTGTGACGGTAGGAGGGTAGGGTTAGGGTTGTGTAGTGTGACGGTGGGAGGGTAGGGTTGTGTAGTGTGATGGTGGGAGGGTAGGGTTAGGGTTGTGTAGTGTGACGGTGGGAGGGTAGGGTTGTGAAGTGTGACGGTGGGAGGGTAGGGTTAGGGTTGTGTAGTGTGACGGTGGGAGGGTAGGGTTGTGTAGTGTGACGGTAGGAGGGTAGGGTTAGGGTTGTGTAGTGTGACGGTGGGAGGGTAGGGTTGTGTAGTGTGACGGTAGGAGGGTAGGGTTAGGGTTGTGTAGTGTGACGGTGGGAGGGTAGGGTTGTGAAGTGTGACGGTGGGAGGGTAGGGTTAGGGTTGTGTAGTGTGACGGTGGGAGGGTAGGGTTGTGAAGTGTGACGGTGGGGGGGTAGGATTAGGGTTGTGTAGTGTGATGGTGGGAGGGTAGGGTTGTGAAGTGTGACGGTGGGAGGGTAGGGTTAGGGTTGTGTAGTGTGACGGTGGGAGGGTAGGGTTGTGAAGTGTGACGGTGGGGGGGTAGGATTAGGGTTGTGTAGTGTGATGGTGGGAGGGTAGGGTTGTGAAGTGTGACGGTGGGAGGGTAGGGTTAGGGTTGTGTAGTGTGATGGTGGGAGGGTAGGGTTGTGAAGTGTGACGGTGGGAGGGTAGGGTTAGGGTTGTGTAGTGTGACAGTAGGAGGGTAGAATGGGTGTTGTGCATTTCAAGCTCCTGTCCTGGGGTGAGTCTCACTGTGTCAAGTCTCATGTCAAGCCTTATTCCCATAATATTCAATATTTCATATTGATTGAAAATGCAACATCCACGTAACTAAAGTATGATATGACATACAACAAATTCAACGTAATGAACTCAACAGATGCAATTGGCATGAATTATACAGAATTGTGACTGATGATTATGATTTATCCTACTCAAATGAAATGTTGTGTTGGTTTGTGCAGGGAAAGGAAGGAGCCTTTATGGTGCGAGACTCAGGCATACAGGCGTCTACACTGTGTCTGTCTTCAATAAAGCCCCAGGGTAACTACTGCCTGTTTCAGCCATGTCACTCAGAGACTCCAGGCATGCAGGCGTCTACACTGTGTCTGTCTTCACTAAAGCCCCAGGGTAACTACTGCCTGTTTCAGCCATGTCACTCAGCTTCAATGACAGTCAGTTAAAGGGGCAATCTGTGATTGGTATTTGGACATCCCTAGCTCTGTCTATGAATTTGAAAGTGGTTATATGTCTCCAGCCCCATCCCTCAGCTTTTTACCAAAACAGTGGTGGGTTGGCTGCAAATAATTAAAGCTTTGTTATTGTTTGAACTGCATATTGCCCTTTAAAGATTTTGCTATGACATACAGTAGTTACATGATGATGAACCACATTCAGGTCCAACGGGCAGAAGAACCCGTGGGTGAAGCACTACCAGATCAGAGAGTCAGAGACAGAGGAGACGTCCAAGTTTTACCTGGCAGAGAAATACCTGTTCAGCACCATCCCTGAGCTCATCCAGTACCACCGACACAACGCTGCAGGTAATTAGTTTATCAGCACCATCCCTGAGCTACCTTATACACATGTTTACAGCCAGGCCAGTGTGACCTATTTTGATGTGTACCCAGGTCGTCTGTGTACCACAAAACTGTGTTTGTTAGTCCGTTGAGATAAAGCCTAGGCATCTTCAGGTGTCATGTAAGGTTCAACCAGCACATGTGAATCTCCCACAGTAGAGAGGGAAATGGGAGATGAGCATTAATGTAGTGTGAAATGGTTTTATATATTCTATGGTCCCGATGTTCTTCCCTTAGTATAGGGTGCAATCGTTTCCCTGCATCAACATTCTACAGAGGAAACTGCCTGTAAAATAAGAGTTAATGTATTCTATTGTTGAGGCTGAATAGCCTAAAGCCTCTACATTATCTAACTACCGGTATATGCAAATGTAGTTTTGTTGTTTCATCTTGACATTCACCCTGTGTGTGTGTGTGTGTGTGTGTGTGTGTGTGTGTGTGTGTGTGTGTGTGTGTGTGTGTGTGTGTGTGTGTGTGTGTGTGTGTGGGGGGTGTGCTTGCACTCGTGCGAGTGTGTGTTCTCTGCAGGTCTGATCATGCGATTGACACATCCTTTCTCTCAGGGTAGAGAGAGCTCTCAGAGCCCTACGGAACTCTCAGAAGGTCAGAGGTCGATCTGCTGCTCCTGCCTCCATGAAGCCAGCAGCCATTTTGTTTGGTTATTGATTATGGAAGTTACCATAGAGATAGTTAGAGGACTCATGTTTGTATCTGTGCCATTATAGCGTCTGTTACAGTATGGGCAGATGAGTCCTCTAAATATCTCTATGGAAGTGATCTAACCCTGAATTTACAAGCATTTCACTACACCCGCAATAACATCTGCTAAATATGTGTATGTGACCAATAAAATTTGATTTGATGACAATTATAAAGATCAAACACAAAGCAGATAACACACCAAACGCTTATATGTTACAGATACGTTTCTGTGTAATGAAGATACACTTAAACAAAACATATGCATGATAGTGCGAATTGGCATGTGTTTTGCTATTCTAAAAGCATTAGGACTGGGATGATATAAGTGGTAATGTAAGGTAGACACCTGCGTAATGAGGTAACCAGGTGTAGCAGCCCCAGGTGTTACCAATAGGCAGGCAGCTCCACCCTGAAAACCTTTCAGACAGGAGGGACCACCTGGAGGAGAATGTGGCAGGCAACCACAGTGTACCATGTTGTGTTCAGGCTTGATGTATTTTCCAATAATTGCATTAGTATGTCATTATTACCTATGCACTCTCTCTCCGCCTCCCCCCTCCCTCTCCCCCTCCCTCTCCCTACCTCACCCTCCAGATCAGTGGGAGGTGGACCCGGCAGAGCTGACCCTGGGTGAGGAAGTGGGCAGCGGTCAGTTTGGCCTGGTACTCCAGGGGCGGTGGAGGGAGCGCAGGGTAGCTGTGAAGATGGTCAGGGAGGGAGCTATGTCTGAGGAGGACTTCAAAGAGGAGGCCAGGGTCATGATGTGAGTGGACCTTATAGTGGAGGGAACATCTTAGAAGACACCCTATTCCCTACATAGTGGACTAATTTAACCAGTCTACTCACGTGAAATGCAGGGCTGAGCCTCAAATGACACCCCGGTCCCATACTATGTAATGAACTACTTTTGATCAGAGCGTGTGTGTGGGTGTGTGTGCATACGTGTGCCTGTGTGTGTGTGTCCGTGTTGCAGGATGCGGTCCCACTGTAAGCTGGTGCAGCTGTATGGTGTGTGTACCCAGCATTCTCCCATGTGTCTGGTGTTTGAGTTGATGGAGCAGGGCTGCCTGTCGGACTACCTCCGAGCCAGGAGGGGGCGTATGTCCCAGGACACCCTACGGGGGATGTGTCTAGACATCAGTGAAGGGATGGCATACCTGGAGAGCAACAACTTCATCCACAGAGACCTGGTAACCCACCCAAAGACACTTTCAGACCTGAACATGTGTGTTTGTGTGAGTGTGTGTGCATGTGCGTGCGTACGTTCTTGCTTGCGTGCGAGCTTGTTTAGTCAAGTCAAGTCACAATTTATTTTAAGTGCATGTCACAAGTCTCAACACACTTTACAGATACAATTTTAATTTATTTATATAAACAAAACACAGAACAACTTAGCATCAAGGAACTGTAAGATATCTCAGCTTGGTGAAGGCCTAGATGTATATTCAGTGATAATGGAGTGTATAGTATATAAGTATATAAGTGTGTGTTCTGAACCCAACCCTCACAGACAGCCAGAAACTGTCTGGTCTCCTACAACAACGTGGTGAAGGTGTCTGATTTTGGCATGACCAGGTGAGTTTGTGACAGACAGGTTTATGACCATTGAGGTTGTGTGTTTTCAATAAAGGCCAGAATATATGGTGATTCAGGATGAAGAGCAGTTGAAGACTTGAACCAGTGACCCACCCTGAGATAACAGGGGAACTACCACCTGTGCATTAAATGGTCAGACTCGGTAGGGGGCTAAGTGCATCTATACATGGAAGCTGCAGAGATGCACATAGATAACTGTGTGTGTCCTCTCCTCTCCTACCAGGTTTGTTCTAGACGACCAGGACACCAGCTCTCAGGGCTCTAAGTTCCCCAGCAAGTGGTCTTCTCCTGAGGTCATCAAGTACTGCAAGTTCAGCAGCAAGTCTGACGTCTGGTCATTTGGTAGGTTTAGTAGTTTCTCTCTGAGACTGTTGTGCATTGTCAGACACTGAGCTTCTTCAACTTAGAAACCATTATCATACTAGAGGTATGATGAATGAATGTTGAATCTCCCCTCTCCTACCCTCTTCCTCCCCACTCCTCTCCTCGCCTCCCCTCCCCTTCTCCCCACTCTTCCCCTCTCCTTCTCCCCTCTCCTCCCCACTCCTCTCCTCTCCTGCCCTCCCCTCCTCTCCAGCCCTCCTCTCCTCTCCTGCCCTCCCCTCCTCCCCACTCCTCCCCTCTCCTCCCCACTCCTCTCCTCTCCTGCCCTCCCCTCCTCTCCTGCCCTCCCCTCCTCCCCACTCCTCCCCTCCCCTCCTCTCCTCCAGGTGTGTTTATGTGGGAGGTGTATACGGAGGGGCGTCTGCCCTATGAGAACCGGCCTAATGGTGAGGTGGTGGATGCCCTGAATGCAGGCCTGAGGCTGCTGAAACCCAGACAGGCCCCAGAGGCTGTGCACCTCCTCATGGAGTGGTGCTGGAAGGTGGTAGGTGGGAAGGATCTACCTGTTTCACACCTGTAGCTTACTGACTCACCTGGACTGTTAGTGTAGTGTGGGTGGGTGTGTGTGGTTGTAGTGTGGGTGGGTGGGTGTGTGTGGGTGGGTGTGTGTGGTTGTAGTGTGGGGGGGGGGGGGGGGGGGTGTAATGTGGGTGGTTGTAGTTGGGTGGGTGTGTGTGTGTGGATGGGTGTAGTGTGGGTGGGTGTGTGTGGATGGGTGTAGTGTGGGTGGGTGGGTATTTGTGGGTGGGTGTAGTGTGGGTGGGTGTAGTGTGGGTGGGTGTAGTGTGGGTGGGTGGGTATTTGTGGGTGGGTGTAATGTGGGTGGGTGTTTGTGTTTGGGTGGGTGTAGTGTGGGTGGGTATTTGTGGGTGGGTGTAGTGTGGGTGGGTGTGTTTGGGTGGGTGTAGTTGGGTGTGTGTAGTGTGGGTGTGTGTGTGTGTATTTATGGGTGGGTGTAGTGTGGGTGGGTGGGTATTTGTGGGTGGGTGTAGTTGGGTGGGTGTGTGTAGTGTGGGTGTGTGTGTGTATTTATGGGTGGGTGTAGTGTGGGTGTGTGTGTGTGTGTGTATTTATGGTTGGGTGTAGTGTGGGTGTGTGTGTGTATTTATGGTTGGGTGTAGTGTGGGTGGGTATTTGTGGGTGGGTGTAGTGTGGGTGGGTGTGATACAGTAGACCCAAACTCAGTCCTGGGGACCCCAAGGGATGCACATTTAGTTTTTTCTCTAGAACTACACAGCTGATTCAAATAATCAAAGCTTGATGATGAGTTGATTATTGGAATCAGTGCTAGGGTAAAAAAAACGAAAGGTGCATCCCTTGGGGTCCCCAGGACCGAGTTTGGGAAGCGTTGCAGTAGACAGACTCACCTTTATCTTACTGATTCAGCTTGGTAGGTTGGTTCACCTGTGCACTTAGTGTAGCATGTGTTTTAAGGATAATGTTCTGGGATTTATGTCTCTTCCTGTGTAGAAACCAGACGACCGTCCATCCTTTGCTCTCCTGCTGCACGAGCTGGCCTCGCTCTCAGACCTCTGAGCCTGAACGGACAAGCTATTCAACCAAACCTGGTCTGCTAACCAGCTATCCGGGGTAAATCATGCAAGAATCATTTTGCTCAACCAAACTGAAGATACTGTACAAAATATACTGTACAAAATATACTGTAGAAAATATACTGTACAAAATATACTGTAGAAAATATACTTAGCGAGCTGTGTTTATGTTATTTATTAATTTCCTTCAAGTTTCTATTTACTTTGTAGCAAACCATATTTTTTATAAAATGTAGTTGTCTATTTCTCTTTTGTCTTGATTTCTTGTTTCTGTCTATTGTGTTTCATAAAGCTTACTGTTGTTTGATTTCACTCTCTGTCGCTCAAAGTCTGACTGTCCATCAGGGGGCACACACAACCCATTTACTCACAACCCATTTACCCACGATGTCATAATGTAGGCTATTCCCATCACCTCTCTACAGACTTCCTTATGTACTAGGATCTCTGTATAGCATGCTACTGCAGTCCTAAAACGAAATAAACACAATGCATAATACTCATTATAGTTAACTTGTCTATACAGTAACTGTAGTGGACTAACTGTAGGTGGTTTTAATGTATTCAGGGTCCTCACGCAGACACACACACTGAGCCCTGATAAAGTATGAACTTATTCTGCTAAATGGCATATTATTATATTATTATTATTATTCTGAGTCTGTGGTTCCAGACAGTCCTACATGCCTGCTCTGGTTGCTGTGACAACAAGGTCTGACTGGGTACAAGTACTGGCATAGTAATACCCTGTCAGGCAGAGAGTACACATAGAATTACATATAGGATCTCTGTGGGAGTATGGATATATATACAGTGGGGAAAAAAAGTATTTAGTCAGCCACCAATTGTGCAAGTTCTCCCACTTAAAAAGATGAGAGAGGCCTGTAATTTTCATCATAGGTACACGTCAACTATGACAGACAAATTGAGAAAAAAAAATCCAGAAAATCACATTGTAGGATTTTTTATGAATTTATTTGCAAATTATGGTGGAAAATAAGTATTTGGTCACCTACAAACAAGCAAGATTTCTGTCTCTCACAGACCTGTAACTTCTTCTTTAAGAGGCTCCTCTGTCCTCCACTCCTTACCTGTATTAATGGCACCTGTTTGAACTTGTTATCAGTATAAAAGACACCTGTCCACAACCTCAAACAGTCACACTCCAAACTCCACTATGGCCAAGACCAAAGAGCTGTCAAAGGACACCAGAAACAAAATTGTAGACCTGCACCAGGCTGGGAAGACTTAATCTGCAATAGGTAAGCAGCTTGGTTTGAAGAAATCAACTGTGGGAGCAATTATTAGGAAATGGAAGACATACAAGACCACTGATAATCTCCCTCGATCTGGGGCTCCACGCAAGATCTCACCCCGTGGGGTCAAAATGATCACAAGAACGGTGAGCAAAAATCCCAGAACCACACGGGGGGACCTAGTGAATGACCTGCAGAGAGCTGGGACCAAAGTAACAAAGCCTACCATCAGTAACACACTACGCCGCCAGGGACTCAAATCCTGCAGTGCGAGACGTGTCCCCCTGCTTAAGCCAGTACATGTCCAGGCCCATCTGAAGTTTGCTAGAGTGCATTTGAATGATCCAGAAGAGGATTGGGAGAATGTCATATGGTCAGATGAAACCAAAATATAACTTTTTGGTAAAAACTCAACTCGTCGTGTTTGGAGGACAAAGAATGCTGAGTTGCATCCAAAGAACACCATACCTACTGTGAAGCATGGGGGTGGAAACATCATGCTTTGGGGCTGTTTTTCTGCAAAGGGACCAGGACGACTGATCCGTGTAAAGGAAAGATGAATGGGGCCATGTATCGTGAGATTTTGAGTGAAAACCTCCTTCCATCAGCAAGGGCATTGAAGATGAAACGTGGCTGGGTCTTTCAGCATGACAATGATCCCAAACACACCGCCCGGGCAACGAAGGAGTGGCTTCGTAAGAAGCATTTCAAGGTCCTGGAGTGGCCTAGCCAGTCTCCAGATCTCAACCTTATAGAAAATCTTTGGAGGGAGTTGAAAGTCCGTGTTGCCCAGCGACAGCCCCAAAACATCACTGCTCTAGAGGAGATCTGCATGGAGGAATGGGCCAAAATACCAGCAACAGTGTGTGAAAACCTTGTGAAGACTTACAGAAAACGTTTGACCTGTGTCATTGCCAACAAAGGGTATATAACAAAGTATTGAGAAACTTTTGTTATTGACCAAATACTTATTTTCCACCATAATTTGCAAATAAATTCATTAAAAATCCTACAATGTGATTTTCTGGAATTTTTTTTCTCATTTTGTCTGTCATAGTTGACGTGTACCTATGATGAAAATTACAGGCCTCTCTCATCTTTTTAAGTGGGAGAACTTGCACAATTGGTGGCTGACTAAATACTTTTTTCCCCCACTGTATGTAGATAGATAGATAGAATAGATAGAGATAGATCGACATAAACAGTAGATAGATATAGTAGGGTACCTATGCAGTTATAACTTATTCTATTACATTTCTATACAATCCATTGTATGGTGACTGAATTAAATACTCCAAATATTAGGCCTATACAGTTACGTCATGGACTGGACGCTGTATTCTGTGCAGTTGATGTGATCAAAGTTCAGTTTGACACCATCTGTCCTGGTCACTGGGTCAATGTGGTGCCTGTGCTGTGCATGGTAAGTAAGTAATATCCTGCAATATCCAATCAAATGGACCTGGGGAAGAATGTGAAGCACGCTTCGATGTTGGCCTAACCGCTATGATATCATTTCAAGGGGAATAGTTTGTAGCGATTAGTGATAGATAGGCGACATTGCAAATACATTGTTTCATTTTGACGATACAAAAGCCTCATCGCAAGGCGTTAGAGTGTCGGTCTGTGCAACAACGTTGGCCATATTCAGCACCACAGTTCCATCCTCCCGCCTGTGTGAGTAACTGTCTCTTTAAGGAAATGCACTTGCAGCCATTTTCTGCTCTTTGTGTGGGGTTGATTATAGCGGATAGGCGCTGAGAGAAACGAGATCATCAATCGGGGGAAAGGCCAGAAAAAACGTCAGTAAAACATTGGATTTTCGTCGCGGAGTTCGACATTGTCCGCCCAAATTTTCCTGGACGGACATGCAAATTGCAGGTATGTGCAAAATGTAGCGGAATATGCTGCCAGCGCACGGCAAATATGTGCGGGTAGCCTACGCTCGCTTCTCGACGGTGAGGCTGCGATGGGATGTAGAGAACCTGCCGTGTTTCCCATCTCTTGCATGGTGCACCATCATTGTACCATTCGAAGTAATTAACCCGTCCCAGTTTATTTTAAATGTTTACATTGAAAACAAATAAACGCATCGGATTCGATCATTCATTCGTTTTTGCGGCCGTTTGCCTCTTCACTTATTCCGTGATGTGAATGAACCGCCCCGTTATTTCAGGCAGTGTACTGATAGCATCATACTACGAGAGATGGGTGGGGTGGCAGTGGCTATAGGAAAATATGCGTTTTCTTCATTTTTACATGAAAATAGGCTACGGGTGATATGAATAGAAAACAATACATTTTATTGTCTTATAATAAAACATACAACATTTATACAATTATGTTCTGTTATAGTGAAATGTTCCGAGAGATATATTGGCTACAGCTAGTGGAGGTTAGCTCTCTGACATGCTGACTAGACCGGGCGCGCGCCATCGCGCGCATGTTGATTTTGTTCACCCACACCAGACGTGATCAGGACACGCAGGTTGAAATATCAAAACGAACTCTGAACCAACTATATTAATTTGGGAACAGGTCGAAAAGCATTAAGCATTTATGTCAATTTAGCTACTAGCTTGCTGTTGCTAGCTAATTTGTCCTGGGATATAAACATTGGGTTGTTATTTTACCTGAAATGCACAAGGTCCTCTACTCTGACAATTAATCCACAGATAAAAGGGTAAACAGAGTTCGTTTCTAGTAATCTCTCCTCCTTCAGGCTTCTTCTTCTTTGGACTTTATATGGGGATTGGCAACCAACTTTAAGGTGCATTACCCCCACTAACTGGACTGGAGTGTGGACCTCAGTTCATCTTTCAATCACCCACGTGGGAATATGCTCCTAAAAACCAATGAGGAGATGGGAGATGCGGGACTTGCAGCGGGTCACAAATAGAACCAAGTTCTATTTTAGTGCCTGGCTACGCAGACGTTCGTTGACGCATGCGAGCAGTGTGGACGCAATGATTGAATAACATGTATGTGTACATTTAGGTACAAAAGGCAGGTTTACAAATATCAATGTAGCCAAATGTTAATTGTAAGATGCGTCCTTCCAACCCAGGCTCATGATGCTGTTCTAGCCTGATGCACGGATGACAGGTTCACCCTCTTCCATTATGTAGCCTATCGATTCTCTAACCTCAAATTAATACATATTTTTTCCCCACCTCTCAAATAATTAATAACCATTTTACGTTGTTTGACTGTAACATTTGAAAGGTTTGTTTATTTGGATCCCCATTAGCTTTTGCAGAAGCAGCAGCTAAGTAACAAAACACTGATACACTGATAGACAAGGACAGTCACACTCATTTGAAATGCAATGACAAACAAGACAACAACAAAAATAATACAAACAATAGAACAACAAAAATAATGTGTGTGTTAGTGTGTCTGCGTGTGTTTGTGTCCCCTCATAGTCCCGCCGTTCCATGAGTTGTGGTTTAATCCATTTTGTTAAGGTAATTTTTGCTGTTTGCTTGAGTAATTGGAGATGGAAGGGAGTTCCATGCGATCATAGTTCTGTATAAAACTGTGCGTTGCCTCATTCGTTTTGGACTTGGGGACTGTGGAGAGACCTCTGGTGGCATATCTTGTGGGGTATGTATGGATGTTTGAGCTGAATGTTATTTGATTATGTAGACAATATGGAATTTTCGTCACAGTAATATTTCTCATAAAAACTAGAAGAGAAGAAGTTAATCTCTTGTCAACCATCAACCAGGAAAGACTGGCATGCATGTTGTTGATGTTAGTTCTGTATGTGCAGTTAAGGGCAAGGCGTGCTGCTCTGTTTTGAGCAAGCTGCAGCTTTGATAGGTCTTTCTTTGCTGCACTTGACAATATTACCAGACATTAAACAAGATGGGGCAAGACCAGAGCCTTAACAACTAGTACAGTTGATCTTTGTGTCAAAAATACAGGACTTATATTTTACAACAGACATACCTCTCCCCATCTTCACAACAACTTTGTCAATATGACTTGACCATGATAACTGACCATCCAATGTTACTCCTAGGAGTTCAGCTTCCTCAACTTTAACAATGTTCACAACCTTTATGTACAACTCCAGTTGAGGTTTAGGTCTTAGAGAATGTTTTGAACCAAATACAATGCATTTAGTTTTAGATGTATTTAATACCAGTTTATTATTAATCACCCATTCTGATACTGACTGTAACTCCTTATTTAGAATTTCAGTGAGCTCACTGGCTTTGGGTGCTGGCATGTAGAATGTGGAATGATCCGCATACATAGTCATTCTAGCTTTGTGTAAGACCAGTAGCAAATCAAATAGCGAAGAGTAATGGCCCAAGGCAACTGCCCTGAGGGACACCGCACAATACATATCAGATGTTAAAGAAGCTTCCATTGAAGAACACTCTCTGGGTTCTATTGGATAAATGGCTCTCCAACCATGTGATGGCAGGTGATTTACAGCCATAGGAAGTTTGTTTTTACAATAACAATTTATGATCAATAACATCAAAGGCTGCACTGAAATCTAACAATACAGCTCCAACTGTCATCTTATTATCTATTTATTTTAACCAATCATCAGTCACCTGAGTCAGTACAGTACAAGTTGAGTGCCCTTCTCTATACTGTATGCATGCTGAAAGTCTGTAGTTCATTTGTACTCTGAAAAATAGCATTGTATTTGGTCAAACACGATCCTCTCCATCAGTTTACTAAGAACAAGCAGCAAACTGATTGGGCGGCTGTTAGAGCAAGAAAGGGTACTTTACTATTTTTAGGTAGTGGAATTACTTTAGATTCCTTCCACACCTGTGGACACACACCTTTAGAAAACATTTTGTATTACTTTAGGCCCAACCTTTGTCACTTTGGGTTTCCTTGTTATTTCCACAATGTTGTTATCTTCGCAGTTTAGATTATAAATAGTGTTAACACTCAGTTGTTAATTATGCTCTGGTAATGTAAACATTCAGTTACATTGTCATTGTCTGTCCATAAAATAACATCCTTATTGCCGAGAGCCAAATTCTTCACCCACAGTCTACTCTAGTAATCCTCAAATACTTTAAGTACTTGATAGTTAAATGCTTTGTCCGGCACACTGAGAAGATCCTACATTAGTCCTAATTTCTCTTAACTGTTAGGCTAGAAATTAGGACTAATGTAGGATCTTCTCAGTGTGCCAGACAAAGCATTTAACCATCAAGTACTTAAAGTATTTGCGGATTACTAGAGTAGACTGTGGGTGAATAATTTGGCTCCTGGCAATAAGGGGCGGCGGGTAGGTGGTTCGAATCCCCAAGCCGACAAGGTGGAAACATCTGCCGTTCTGCCCTTGAGCAAGGCAGTTCACACCCAACAACAACTGTTCCCCGGGCGCCGATGATGTGTACGTCGATTAAGGCAGCCCCCCGCACCTCGCTGATTCAGAGGGGTTGGGTTAAATGCGGAAGACACATTTCAGTTGAATGCATTCAGTTGTGCAACTGACTAGGTATCCCCTTTCCCCTTATGGTCACTACAGCCAATGGAAATTGATATTGCTTTGGAGCAAAGCAATGCAGCATTAGTGAAAATATGATCAATGCAAGTGGATGTCACAGATCCAACACTATTGGTAGAAAATATACCCCTCTGTTAACATCACACACATTAACAAGCATTGCACACTTCTTATCCAAATATTGACTGTTAGCACTTAGCAGCACTGTTAGCACTTAGCAGCACTGTTAGCACTTAGCAGCACTGTTAGCACTTAGCAGCACTGTTAGCACTTAGCAGCACTGTTAGCACTTAGCAGCACTGTTAGCACTTAGCAGCACTGTTAGCACTTAGCAGCACTGTTAGCACTTAGCAGCACTGTTAGCACTTAGCAGCACTGTTAGCACTTGGTGGCCTATAGCAGCACCCCAAAGAAGAGGCTTTAGATGAGGCAGGTGAACTTGCAACCACAACACTTCAACAGCATTTGACATGAGATCCTCTCTAAGCTTTACAGGAATATGACTCTGAACATATACAGCAACACCTCCCCCATAGGCATTCCTGTCTTTTCTGTAGATATTATCCCTGTATTGGTATTGCTATATCAAAGGAATTATCTAAGTGAGTTTCAGAGATGGCCAGTATATGAATGTTATCCGATGTTAGCAAGTTATTGATTTCATGAACCTTATTTCTAAGGCTACATACAGTGCATTCGGAAAGTATTCAGACCCCTTGTCTTTTTCCACATATCGTTACATTACAACTTTATTCTAAAATTGATTTTAAGTGAAGGGGTCAGAATACTTTCCGAATGCACTGTATATTAATATGGGCTAGCCCTTTCCTTGGTAGCTTATTGGAGATGGACTGAATAAATATATGTGTGTGTGATGTTGGGCTGAAGCTACTGAAAGATGAAGGATTAATTTATATTTGATCAACCAATTCCTAAACCAATTGTGTGGGTAGCCACTACACTTGCTGAAGGCTGACATCATCACTGTGTTCATATAGACATTCTCAGATGCTATCTGACCCCCTGTCTCCAGTCCTATTGGTTTATTCCCTCTCAGTTCTTGAACAATTATGTGATAAACTGAGCACTGATTCATTGGTGATAGCATGGCCAATTATCAATAACCACCACCTTGAATCCCAACCATAGAACTAGTAATCTACGCACTACACTACCACTACCTTGAGTTTATTTAAACCCGAGGAAAGGGGCCTACTAGGCAACAACATTCCATCTCTATTCTCTGAACCTGTCACTAGGCTGGGTCATGTGACCTTCCAAATGTATTTTGCTCGTGAATATTCATGAGGTATGTATTGTTGTTAGTTGGTTGGAATGGAGATTCATGACATGATGAGGGAGTTACTGTTGTAGTGGGAGGTCACATGACCCCCCCCCCCCCCCCCCCCCACAGTCCAAACCATAATCTCTCCCTGAATATGAATTCCTCTGTCTGTGTTCCACCATGTCACTCATAAACAGACCCTATATTCTCCATTTGTGTGTGTTACCCGGATGTGACACACTCTCTCTCTCTCTCTCTCTCTCTCTCTCTCTCTCTCTCTCTCTCTCTCTCTCTCTCTCTCTCTCTCTCTCTCTCTCTCTCTCTCTCTCTCTCTCTCTCTCTCTCTCTCTCTCTCTCTCTCTCTCTCTCGCTCGCTCGCTCGCTCGCTCGCTCTCCCTGCCTTAGACTAGCTTCTCCTTCTGTACAGGGCTGGAAGTGATAAAGGATGGCTTGGATAGAGATATCTATTTCACCACTCCCCCTCCTCCAACACTCACTCCCCCTCCTCTTACATTCACTCCTCCTACACTCAGTCCCCCTCCTCCTACACTCAATCCCCCTCCTCCCACACCCCCTCCTCCTCCTCCTACACTCACTCCTCCTCCACTCCTCCACATCCTCCTCTTCCTACACTCACTCCCCCTCCTCCTACACTCACTCACTCCTCCTCCACCTACTCTCACTCCTCCTCCGTCTACAGTCAGTTGTCCTCCTCCCACACTCACTCCTCCTTCTTCCATCCACTCCTCCTCCTCCTACTCTCACTCCTCCTCTGCCTACACCCACTCCTCCTCCTCCTACACTCCTCCTCCGCCTCCTCCGCCTCCTCCTACTCTCACTCCTCCTCTGCCTACACCCACTCCTCCTCCTCCTACACTCCTCCTCCGCCTCCTCCGCCTCCTCCTACTCTGCCTACACCCACTCCTCCTCCTCCTATACTCCTCATCCGCCTCCTCCTCCTCCTCCTCCTCTCACTCCTCCTCTGCCTACACTCACTCCTCCTCCTCCTACACTCAGTCCCCCTCCGCCCCCTCCCACTCTACTCTTCTTTTTTCAGATTTCCTCATAATCTATCAATTAGGGCTGACCCCAATTATTCGACTGGTCGATTGTTTGGTTGATAGGCTGCTGTTCGACCGAGATTTTTTAGTTGAGCAGTATCATATATATATATATATATATATATATTATATACTACCAGTCATAGTTTGGACACACCTACTCATTCAAGGGTTTTTCTTTATTTTTTTTACAATTCTTTACATTGTAGAATAATAGTGAATACATCAAAACTATGAAATAACATATATGGAATCATGTAGTAACCAAAAAAGTATTAAACAAATCCAAATATCTTATATTTGAGATTCTTCAAATAGCCACCCTTTGCCTTGATGACAGCTTTGCACACTTGACATTCTCTCAACCAGCTTCACCTGGAATGCTTTTCCAACAGTCTTGAAGGAGTTCCCACATATGCTGAGCATTTGTTGGCTGCTTTTCCTTCACTCTGCCGTCCGACTCATCCCAAATCATCAGGTCATCTGATTCAGCACTCCCTCACTCTCCTTCTTGGCTAAATAGCCCTTACACATCCTGGAGGTGTGTTGGGTCATTGTCCTGTTAAAAAACAAATGATTGTCCCACTAATCCGAAACCAGATGAGATGGCGTATCGCTGTAGAATGCTGTGGTAGCCATGCTGCTTAAGTGTGCCTTGAATTCTAAATAAATCACAGACAGTGTCATCAGCAAAGCACCCCCACACCATAACACCTCCTCCTCCATGCTTTACGGTGGGAAATACACATGCAGAGATCATCCGTTCACCCACTCCGCGTCTCACAAAGACACAGTGGTTGGAACCAAACATCTCCAATTTGGACTCCATACCAAAGGACACATTTCCACCGGTCTAATGTCCATTGCTCGTGTTTCTTGGCCCAAGCAGGTCTCTTCTTCTTATTGGTGTTCTTTAGTAGTGGTTTATTTGCAGCAATTCCACCATGAATATGAAAAATGTATGCACTCACTAACTGTAAGTCGCTCTGGATATGAGCGTCTGCTAAATGACTAAAATGTAAATGTATATGAAAGCCTGATTCACACAGTCTCCTCTGGACAGTTGATGTTGAGATGTGTCTGTTACTTGAACTCTGTGAAGCATTTATTTGGGCTGCAATTTCTGAGGCTGCTAACTCTAATGAACTTATGCTCTGCAGCAGAGGTAACTCTGGGTCTTCCATTCCTGTGGTGGTCCTCATGAGAGCCAGTTTCATCATAGTGCTTGATGGTTTTTGCGGCTGCACTTGAAGAAACCTTTGAAGTTCTTGAAATGTTCCGTATTGACTGACCTTCATGTCTTATAGTAATGATGGACTGTCATTTCTCTTTGCTTATTTGAGCTGTTCTTGCCATAATATGGACTTGGTCTTTTACCAAATATCTTCTGTGTACCCCCCTACCTTGTCACAACACAACTGATTGGCTCAAACGCGTTAACTTTTAAGAAGGCACACTTGTTATTTGAAATGCATTCCAGGTGACTGCCTCATGAAGCTGGTTCAGAGAATGCCAAGTGTGTGCAAAGCTGTCATAAAGGCAAAGGGTGCCTATTTGAAGAATCTAAAATCTAAAATTATTCTACAATGTAGAAAATAGTAAAAATAAAGAAAAACCTTTGAATGAGTAGGTGTGTCCAAACCTTTGACTGGTACTGTATATATAAGTTTGGACACACCTACTCATTCAATGATTGTTCTACATTGTAATAATAGTGAAGACATCAAAACTATGAAATAGCACATATGGAATCTTGTAGTAACCAAAAAAGTGTTAAACACATAAAAATACAGTGGGGAAAAAAGTATTTAGTCAACCACCAATTGTGCAAGTTCTCCCACTTAAAAAGATGAGAGAGGCCTGTAATTTTCATCATAGGTACACGTCAACTATGACAGACAAAATGAGGAAAAAAAATCCAGAAAATCACATTGTAGGATTTTTAATGAATTTATTTGCAAATTATGGTGGAAAATAAGTATTTGGTCACCTACAAACAAGCAAGATTTCTGGCTCTCACAGACCTGTAACTTCTTCTTTAAGAGGCTCCTCTGTCCTCCACTCGTTACCTGTATTAATGGCACCTGTTTGAGCTTGTTATCAGTATAAAAGACACCTGTCCACAACCTCAAACAGTCACACTCCAAACTCCACTATGGCCAAGACCAAAGAGCTGTCAAAGGACACCAGAAACAAAATTGTAGACATGCACCAGGCTGGAAAGACTGAATCTGCAATAGGTAAGCAGCTTGGTTTGAAGAAATCAACTGTGGGAGCAATTATTAGGAAATGGAAGACATACAAGACCACTGATAATCTCCCTCGATCTGGGGCTCCACGCAAGATCTCACCCCGTGGGGTCAAAATTATCACAAGAACGGTGAGCAAAAATTACAGGCCTCTCTCATCTTTTTAAGTGGGAGAACTTGCACAATTGGTGGCTGACTAAATACTTTTTTCCCCCACTGTATATGTTATATTCTTAAAAGTAATCACCCTTTGCCTTGATGACAGCTTTGCACACGCTTGGCATTCTCTCAACCACCTTCATGAGGTAGTCACCTGGAATGCTTTTCCAACAGTCTTGAATGAGTTCCAATATATGGTGAGCACGTAATGGCTGCTTTTCCTTCACTCTGCGGTTCAACTCATCCCAAACCAAATCTGATGCAGCACTCCATTAAAAAAACAAAACAATTATTATTATTTAACCTTCATTTAACTAGGCAAGTCAGTTAAGAACAAATTCTTATTTACAATGACGGCCTACCCCGGCCAAACCCTCCCCTAACCCGGACGATGCTGGGCCAATTGTGCGCCGTCCTACGGGACTCCCGGCCACAGCCGGTTGTGGCACAGCCCGGGAATGAACCCGGGTCTGTAACGCCTCTAGCACTGCGAGAACCATGGTTTGGTGGAACGTTGATGGAACATTGTAACCACGTTCTAGAGAAGTTTGGTGTGACATTAAGGGAATGTTCTCCTAACTTTAACACCAAAACATGCAAAAAGGTTTTAGCTAACATAGATAGAATGTTCCCCTAACTAACGTAAAACGGGACACTCAAACATTACGGGAACATTACGGGTAACATTACAAAAATGTTCTCTCCCTAGAATTGTTAGCTGGGCTCTCCCCTCGTCACCCTCTCCCCTCGTCACCATCTCCCCTCCTCACCATCTCCCCTCCTCACCATCTCCCCTCCTCACCCTCTCCCCTCGTCACCCACTGCCCTCCTCACCCACTGCCCTCCTCACCCACTCCCCTCGTCACCATATCCCCTCCTCACCCACTGCCCTCCTCACCCTCTCCCCTCGTCACCCTCTCCCCTCGTCACCCACTCCCCTCGTCACCCTCTCCCCTCGTCACCATCTCCCCTCGTCACCATCTCCCCTCGTCACCATCTCCCCTCGTCACCCTCTCCCCTCGTCACCCTCTCGCCTCGTCACCCTCTCCCCTCGTCACCCTCTCCCCTCGTCACCCTCTCCCCTCGTCACCCTCTCCCCTCGTCACCCTCTCCCCTCGTCACCCTCTCCCCTCTTCACCCTCTCCCCTCCTCACCCTCTCCCCTCGTCACCCACTGCCCTCGTCACCATCTCCCCTCCTCACCCTCCTTCGTCTCCCTTACTGTTCCTTCTTCTAGCTGGAGGAAATTAAGCCGATTATCAGGCATGTCAACCCCTGTCTGTCAGAATAGAGTTAAAAACACACTCCTGAGAGGCACATGATGTAGAGGCCAGGCGCTAGGCCCCGTGCCAGACACAGTGTGTTGTACTAAATGTCACCCTATTTCCTATATAGTGCACTATGTAGGGGATAGGGTGCCATTTGGGACACCATACTGTGTCTGGTTCCTACTCAGACCCAGACCAGACTGGCTGTAAGGGTATATAGTCTTCTAAACAGTGTGATATACAAGGCTGCAATACTGTAATCGATTGATTGATTAGCCTTTTTGCAACTAGGAACACCTTTCAGCAGTGCTGTTTGGGTTAGCTATTGATGTGCCTTTCCGCCTGATTTTTGTCAATCTTCAATCAAGTGTTAATTACCTACCTGTCTGCATGTGAATTAGCCTACTCAGCTGTTTGATTTCAGTGCAGAGCAGACAGAACCCAATGCTGTCATGTATACCAGTGTGCTACGCACATTCAGCAGTCTCATGTCTGACCGACAGTTAAACACAGGCAATTTACTGCTGTTCTCTTCTGTCTCTGGGAAGAATGACAGCGTTGTCTAGCATTAGAACATGTCTTCTTCTCACTATTGTCTTTTCATGGTGTCACAAAGGTTGTTTGTCTGATGACATTTATCTGGCAGTTGTAATAGGGAAACATGCCATGCCCAGTGCCCACACTCTCCCACACTGTGTTGAGATAGACAGGGAAGCAGACAGACAAACGTACAGGTATAGACACGCGGGTGCACAGACAGACAGACAGATGTACAGGTTACAGGTGCACATACCTACAGATATTTGCTGTAGCAAGTGGTTCCTAAAGAGGAAATGAGAGTGAATACCAGACAATGTATGACAGTTCTCATGGTGGAAGGAATCTATACTGGTTTATAGATAGTATTTGTCCTCTTTTTTTTACTGAGAGGTTGTGGTTTGCCTCTCTCTCTCCCTCTCTCTGTATATCTCTCCCTCTCTCTCTCTCCCTCTCTCTCTCTCCCTCTCTCTCTCTCCCTCTCTCTGTATCTCTCTCGCTCTCTCTCCCTCTCTCTGTATCTCTCGCTCTCTCTCCCTCTCTCTGTATCTCTCTCGCTCTCTCTCCCTCTCTCTGTATCTCTCTCTCTCTCTCCCTCTCTCTGTGTATCTCTCTCTCTCTCTCTCCCTCTCTCTGTATCTCTCCCCCTCTCTCTCCCTCTCTCTCTCCCTCTCTCTCCCTCTCTCTGTATATATATATATCTCTCTCTCTGTCTCTGTCTCTCTCTCTCCCTCTTTCTTTCTCTCTCTCTCTCTCTCCCTCTTTCTCTCTCTCTCTCTCTCCCTCTCTCTGTCTCTCTCTCTTTCTCTCCCTCTTTCTGTCTCTCTCTCTCTCTCCCTCTCTCTTGTCTCTCCCTCTCTCTCTCTCTCTCTCTCTCTCTCTCTGTCTCTCTCTGTCAGACTGGCCGGTTGTGTGAGTGACCTCTTGTAGCCATGACGACCCACGTGACCCTGGAGGATGCTCTGTCTAACGTGGATCTGTTGGAGGAGCTGCCCCTCCCTGACCAGCAGCCCTGCATCGAACCTCCGCCCTCATCCATCATGTACCAGGTACACACACACACACACACACACATCTGAGTTTTCTAATTCATTGCAAGAGTACTAAACTCTCTTTCTCTCTCTCTTTCTTGTTCTTTCTAGGCTAACTTTGACACAAACTTTGAGGACAGGAATGCGTTTGTGACGGGGATAGCTCGCTACATCGAGCAGGCTACTGTCCACTCTAGCATGGTGAGGAAGCAACAGGGAGGGATTGGTTTGGAACGGGGCCGAGGGAGAGGACTGAGGGAGCGGTTTGGAATTGGGCCTCTGTGCTTTGTGGACACAGGGATACTTTTGTTTTTCAATGGGAACAGTTAGGGAATGGTTCTCAGACCCCTAGCATCCTTATTCTCTCTTGGCTAACACACACACACACACACACACACACATTCACACACACACACCCGCCACAACAGAGCCTTGTGTTTTTGGTGTTTGGGTGTTTTATCGTCGTTTTCGCACTGAGGCTTTGGCCTTGTTAGCAGTTTCAGTTGACACAAACACACACACACACACACACACACACACACACACACTCTAAGGGAGACAATAGGCTAGACTTCCTCTTCCTGAATGTAATGAATACGGAGTGTGATTTGACTGACAGAGGAGGAAACTCTCTTAAATAAACTTGATTTTAAATCAGGAAGTTCCATTCAGATAAATGATCTTTTTTGATTTTATCACACTATTTTAATAACCATTTTATGTTTGAAATATAAAATGGTTATTAAAATAGTGTGATAAAATCAAAAAAGATCATTTATCTGAATGGAACTTCCTGATTTAAAATCACCTGTGAAGATGAATTAAGATAATATGCATACATTTTGTGTTGTATGTCTAATGCATATTAACCCCTTTGTCTGTTCTCTCTCCCCAGAATGAGATGCTGGAGGAGGGCCATGAGTACGCTGTCATGCTCTACACCTGGAGAAGCTGCTCAAGAGCTATACCACAGGTAACTCACTTTCTCTCTCTCTCTCTTTCTCTCTCTTTCTCACTCTCTCTCTCTCTCTCTTTCTCTCTCTCACTCGCTCTCTCTCTTTCTCTCTCTCTCTCAATGTCGCTCTCTCCTCACTTTCAAACAATCACAAGATAGTGAAAGCATTAACAAAGAAATAGACTTGGGCTGCATCCAGATTGCCTTCATACCGATCTTGTGACATCCCGGGATATTCGGTAATACCGGCACTGAACATAAGGGGTGCTGTTTTTAAACCCCACTGAGCCTCTGTAATCTGCATTTTATACAGTCTCTGACCTAAACTATTTGCAAGACAGACATCCCAGCTCATAAAGTTATACAAATAACAAAAAAATGCTACTCACAGTTTGCTGAACGTACAAAGCAAATATTAGACAGCAAGGCCCTTGATCCAGGAGGGGATTCTCTGCTGTTACCAAGCGATGCTTGATTTTGGAAGAAGCTAACCACTTAGCTAGATAGCTAACTAGCTACTAAATTAGCAAACCAAATGCACAACTGCAGAGCATTTAGCACATTTTAGACAGTTAACTTAATAGTTATAAGATATCTAGCTGGCAAACATTTAGTTGTGAATTCCATACTGTAACTAGATCACCTGGCGTGTGCTGCTCAACAGTGAGTGACTCAAAAGGCTCCGGTCTCTCGTCGTTTTGTGCTTGTTAACAAACCCCACGTGACTGGGGACTACCGGTAAACTTCATAATGAAAAATTATGTGACAGGTGAAATGAAGAACGCGATCTTCTTTATCTTTTAACGTATTGCACATGTTGACTGAAGGCATTTACATAAAAAGCACTTACAAATATTCAAATGTATTAACAAACTTCAAAGAAATAGCTTCAATGGTATTGAAAAACAATCCATTGGCTATTTCCAAATACTCCGGTATACGGTAAATCCCGTATACTGCCCAAGCCTACTCTGCAATGAGAAGGGTGAAGGGTGTTCTCTCAATAACCCTCGACTTCACCACACGTTCCTCATCTGTAATGTTCTCACTTCAACAGTTCAACCCTAAACATGCAAATTAGTCTATTTTCACCACATCACTACCCACTCTACAACCACAGTCTACTTTACATGTAACTGCCAAAATAAAGGAAACACGTGAGTAAATGAGGGATACAAAGTATTTTGAAAGCATGTGCTTCCACACAGATGCGGTTCCTGAGTTAATTAAGCAATTAACATCCCATCATGCTTAGGGTTATGTATACAAATTCTGGGCAGGTCATTATTTTGGCCATTATTTTGGCAGTTGTAGAATCTACGCCAAGGTGCATTGAAGCTGTTCTGGCTCATGGTGGCCCAACACCCTATTAAGACACTTAATGTTGGTGTTTCCTTTATTTTGGCAGTTACCTGTATATCAGCCAGAAAGGGAACCAATCATGGGAAATGCAAATAAAACATCACAAATCACCCAGAGAAACAGTTACATTTCATTTCACATTTCTCTAGTATAGGCTACTTATCGTATTGAACGTGATAAGTGATCGGTGTGGTTGGTGTTGATCATTTTCGGTTTATCATCCCAGCTCTAGTTAGGGGGATCTGCTCCTAGATCTGTGATACTGGCTAGGGACACTGTGATGTGGGTTGTTCCAGTGAGCAGGCTGTGTGACGCCGCCCCCCTGTGTTCTCCAGGTGAAGTGTAACGAGCAGCCCAACAGGGTGGAGATCTATGAGAAGACAGTGGAGGTGCTGGAACCAGAGGTCACCAAGCTCATGAAGTTCATGTACTTCCAGGTGAGAGACCATTGATGGATTGATAAATAAATAAATAAATTAATAAATTAATAAAATGAATGAACAACCTAATGTATCATATTTGAATTGGAACTCTGTCAGTCAATCATATCCTTGTCCCTTGAATGACGTAATGAAACAAATGCACGAATAAACAAATAAATGAGTCCTAGTACCAGTCAAAAGTTTTAGAACACCTACTCATTCTTTATTTTTACTATTTTCTACATTGTAGAATAATACTGAAGATGTCAAAACTATGAAATAACGCATATGGAATCATGTAGTGACCAAAGAAGTGTTAAACAAATCAAAATATAATTTATAATTGAGATTCTTCAAATAGCCACCCTTTGCCTTGATGACAGCTTTGCACATTCTTGGCATTCTCTCAACCAGCTTCATGAGGTATTCACCTGGAATGCGTTTCAATTAACAGGTGTGCCTTGTTAAAGTTAATTTGTGGAATTTCTTTCCTTCTTAATGGATTTGAGCCAATCAGTTGTGTTGTGACAAGGTAGGGGTGGTATACAGAAGATAGCCCTATTTGGTAGAAGACCAAGTCCATATTATGGCAAGAACAGCTCAAATAAGCAAAAATAAATGACAGTCCATCATTGCGTTAAGACATGAAGGTCAGTCAATCCGAAAAATGTCAAGAACTTCAAAGGTTTCTTCAAGTGTAGTCGGAAAACCATCAAGAGCTATGATGAAACTGGCTCTCATGAGGACCGCCACAGGAAAGGAAGACCCAGAGTTACCTCTGCTGCAGAGGATAAGTTCATTAGAGTTAACTGCACCTCAGATTGCAGCCCAAATAAATGCTTCACAGAGTAACAGACACATCTCAACATCAACTGTTCAGAGGAGACTGCGTGAATCAGGCCTTCATGGTTGAATTGCTGCAAAGAAACCACTACTAAAGGACACCAATAAGAAGAAGAGACCTGCTTGGGCCAAGAAACACGAGCAATGGACGTTAGACCGGTGGAAATCTGTCCTTTGGTCTGATGAGTCCAAATTTGAGATTTTTGGTTCCAAACGCTGTGTCTTTGTGAGACGCAGAGTAGGTGAACGGATGATCTCTGCATGTGTGGTTCCCACCGTGAAGCATGGAGGAGGAGGTGTGATGGCTTGGGGGTGCTTTTCTGGTGACACTGTCAATGATTGATTTAGAATTCAAGGCACACTTAACCAGCATGGCTACCACAGCATTCTGCAGCGATACGCCATCCCATCTGGTTTGCGCTTAGTGGGACTATCATTTGTTTTTCAACAGGACAATGACCCAAAACACACCTCCAGGTTTTGTAAGGGCTATTTGACCAAGGAGAGTGATGGAGTGCTGCATCAGATGACCTGGCTCCACAATCACCCGACCTCAACCCAATTGAGATGGTTTAGGATGAGTTGGACCGCAGAATGAAGGAAAAGCAGCCAACAAGTGCTCAGCATACAGTGGGGAGAACTGCCAGTTTTGCAGGTTTTCCTACTTACAAAGCATGTAGAGGTCTGTAATTTTTATCACAGGTACACTTCAACTGTGAGACGGAATCTAAAACAAAAATCCAGAAAATCACATTGTATGATTTTTAAGTGATTAATTTGCATTTTATTGCATGACATAAGTATTTGATCACCTACCAACCAGTAAGAATTCCGGCTCTCACAGACCTGTTAGTTTTTCTTTAAGAAGCCCTCCTGTTCTCCACTCATTACCTGTATTAACTGCACCTGTTTGAACTCGTTACCTGTATAAAAGACACCTGTCCACACACTCAATCAAACAGACTCCAACCTCTCCACAATGGCCAAGACCAGAGAGCTGTGTAAGGACATCAGGGATAAAATGGTATACCTGCACAAGGCTGGGATGGGCTACAGGACAATAGGCAAGCAGCCTGGTGAGAAGGCAACAACTGTTGGCGCAATTATTAGAAAATGGAAGAAGTTCACGATGACGGTCAATCAACCTTGGTCTGGGGCTCCATGCAAGATCTCACCTTGTGGGGCATCAATGATCATGAGGAAGGTGAGGGATCAGCCCAGAACTACACGGCAGGACCTGGTCAATGACCTGAAGAGAGCTGGGACCACAGTCTCAAAGAAAACCATTAGTAACACACTACGCCATCATGGATTAAAATCCTGCAGCGCACGCAAGGTCCCCCTGCTCAAGCCAGCGCATGTCCAGGCCCATCTGAAGTTTGCCAATGACCATCTGGATGATCCAGAGGAGGAATGGGAGAAGGTCATGTGGTCTGATGAGACAAAAATAGAGCTTTTTGGTCTAAACTCCACTCGCCGTGTTTGGAGGAAGAAGAAGGATGAGTACAACCCCAAGAACACCATCCCATCCGTGAAGCATGGAGGTGGAAACATCATTCTTTGGGGATGCTTTTCTGCAAAGGGGACAGGACGACTGCACCGTATTGAGGGGAGGATGGATGGGGCCATGTATCGCGAGATCTTGGCCAACAACCTCCTTCCCTCAGTAAGAGCATTGAAGATGGGTCGTGGCTGGGTCTTCCAGCATGACAATGACCCGAATCACACAGCCAGGGCAACTAAGGAGTGGCTCCGTAAGAAGCATCTCAAGGTCCTGGAGTGGCCTAGCCAGTCTCCAGACCTGAACCCAATAGAAAATCTTTGGAGGGAGCTGAAAGTCCGTATTGCCCAGCGACAGCCCCGAAACCTGAAGGATTTGGAGAAGGTCTGTATGGAGGAGTGGGCCAAAATCCCTGCTGCAGTGTGTGCGAACCAGGTCAAGACCTACAGGAAACGTATGATCTCTGTAATTGCAAACAAAGGTTTCTGTACCAAATATTAAGTTCTGCTTTTCTGATGTATCAAATACTTATGTCATGCAATAAAATGCAAATTAATTACTTTAAAATCATACAATGTGATTTTCTGGATTTTTTTTTACCTATGATAAAAATTACAGACCTCTACATGCTTTGTAAGTAGGAAAACCTGCAAAATCAGCAGTGTATCAAATACTTGTTCTCCCCACTGTATGTGGGAACTTCTTCAAGACTGTTGGAAAACCATTCCACATGAAGCTGGTTGAGAGAATGCCAAGAGTGTGCAAAGCTGTCATCAAGGCAAAGGGTGGCTACTTTGAAGAATCTCAAATATAAAATATATTTGTTTAACACTTCTTTGGTTACTACATGATTCCATATGTGTTATCAATGTAGAAAATAGTACAAATAAAGAAAAACCCTGGAATGAGTAGCTGTGTCCAAACTTTTGACTGGTACTGTATCTGAGACCTCTTCTCTCTCTGTCGTCGCCTTTTCCCCTGTCCTCTCCTGCAGCGTAAGGCCATCGAGCGTTTCTGCGGGGAGGTGAAGCGTCTGTGCCACGCTGAGCGGAGGAAAGATTTTGTTTCTGAAGCCTACCTCCTCACCCTGGGCAAGTTCATCAACATGTTCGCTGTGCTCGATGAACTCAAGAACATGAAGTGCAGCGTCAAGAACGACCACTCTGCCTATAAAAGGTACAGAGGGAAGACAGACACAATATCAAATCAAATCAAATGAAATTGTATTTGCCTCATGCGCCGAATACAACAGGTGTAGACATTACAGTGAAATGCTTACTTACAAGCCCTTAACCAACAATGCAGTTTTTTAAAGAAACATTTAAAATTTAAAAAAGTGTTAATTATAGAAAAATAAAAAATAAAAGCAAATAACTAAAGAGCAGCAGTCAAAATAAATTATCAGTAGGTAGGCTATATACAGTGGGGTACCAGTACAGAGTCAATGTGCGGGGGCACTGGCTTGTCGAGGTAATTGAGGTCATATGTACATGTGGGTAGAGTTAAAGTGACTATGCATAATTAATAAACAGAGTAGCAGCAGCGTAAAAGAGGGGGATGGGGTGGGGTGGGGGGGCAGTGCAAATAGTCCGGGTAGCCATGATTAGCTGTTCAGGAGTCTTATGGCTTGGGGGTAGAAGCTGTTGAGCAGCCTTTTGGACCTAGACTTGGCGCTCCGGTACCGCTTGCCGTGCGGTAGGAGAGAGAACAGTCTATGACGAGGGTGGCTTGAGTCTTTGAAAATGTTTAGGGCCTTCCTCTGACACCGCCTGGTATAGAGGTCCTGGAAGGCAGGAAGCTTGGCCCCAGTGATGTACTGGGCCGTACGCACTACCCTCTGTAGTACCTTGCGGTCGGAGGCGGAGCAGTTGCCATACCAGGGGGTGATGCAACCAGTCAGGATGCTCTCGATGGTGCAGCTGTAGAACTTTTTGAGGATCTGAGGACCCATGCCAAATCTTTTCAGTCTCCTGAGGGGGAATAGGTTTTGTTGTGCCCTCTTCATGACTGTCTTGGTGTGTTTGGACCATGATAGTTGGTTGGTGATGTGGACACTAAGGAACTTGAAGCTCTCAACCTGTTCCACTACAGCCCTATCGATGAGAATGGGGGCGTGCTCAGTCCTCTTTTTTTTCCACAATCATCTCCTTTGTCTTGATCATGTTGAGGGAGAGGTTGTTATCCTGGCACCACACGGCCAGGTCTCTGACCTCCTCCCTATAGGCTGTCTCATCGTTGTCGGTGATCAGGCCTACCACTGTTGTGTTGTCGGCAAACTTAATGATGGTGCTGGAGTCGTGCCTGGCCATGCAGTCATGGGTGAACAGGGAGTACAGGAGGGGACTGAGCACGCACCCCTGAGGGGCCCCAATATGGGGGTGCGTCTCAATAGCCTGCAGTGGCTTCCTCTCCCTATCACCTCTCCTTCACCTGCACTGATCCTGAAAACACAGGATAGGGGAAAGCAGTGTAGTAGAGGCTAAGGGGAATTTGCTTTCACCTTGTTCCTTCACATTAGCTCAAATGATGGAAAAGTGACAGAGTGAAGGGCCAATTAAAGCACTATTGAGATGCACCCAATTGACTCATGTAAAACCGAAGCTGTGAGGTGCTGCTACAGAATTAGTTCTGTGGTATTATTTGTGTTTGTCAGCTATTGAGGAAGTTGATTAAACCATTCCAACGTTTCTGCAACTTCCTCCCCCTAACAAGCAACGTTTCAAATGGTCTACCTCTTGTGGCTTTGAGTCAGTGACTCTTATCACAGAGACATTTTAAACCAGAAGCTGTGTGGTGTGGCTACAGCATTAGATCTGTGGGATTATTTAAACCAGAAGCTGTGTGGTGTGGCTACAGCATTAGATCTGTGGGATTATTTGTGTCTTCAGGGCAGCTCAGTTCCTGAGGAAGATGGCCGACCCTCAGTCCATCCAGGAGTCACAGAACCTCTCCATGTTCCTAGCCAATCACAACCGGATCACTCAGGTGTGTGTTGTGTGTGTGTGTGTGTTGTGTGTGTGTGTTGTGTTGTGTGTGTGTGTGTTTTGTGTGTGTGTGCAGTAGCATAATTGGTGTGTATATTTCCCTCTGTAGTGTCTGCAGCAGCAGTTGGAGGTGATTCCTGGCTATGAGGAGTTGTTAGCAGACATCGTCAACATCAGTGTTGATTACTATGAGAACAAGATGTACCTGACGCCCAGCGAGAAACACATGCTGCTCAAGGTAATCGCCTCGTCTAGCTCTCTCTTACCTGCCTTTCTCTAGATACCTGTCTCTGTCTGAATCTCAACTACCTTCATTCTCTAGATACCTGTCTCTGTCTGGATCTCAACTACCTTCATTCTCTAGATACCTGTCTCTGTCTGGATCTCAACTACCTTCATTCTCTAGATACCTGTCTCTGTCTGGATCTCAACTACCTTCATTCTCTAGATACCTGTCTCTGTCTGGATCTCAACTCCTTCTTTCTCTAGATACCTGTCTCTGTCTGGATCTCAACTACCTTCATTCTCTAGATACCTGTCTCTGTCTGGATCTCAACTACATTCATTCTCTAGATACCTGTCTCTGTCTGGATCTCAACTACATTCATTCTCTAGATACCTGTCTCTGTCTGGATCTTAACTCCTTATTTCTCTAGATACCTGTCTCTGTCTGGATCTTAACTACCTTCTTTCTCTAGATACCTGTCTCTGTCTGGATCTCAACTACCTTCATTCTCTAGATACCTGTCTCTGTCTGGATCTCAACTACCTTCATTCTCTAGATACCTGTCTCTGTCTGGATCTCAACTACCTTCATTCTCTAGATACCTGTCTCTGTCTGGATCTCAACTACCTTCATTCTCTAGATACCTGTCTCTGTCTGGATCTTAACTCCTTCTTTCTCTAGATACCTGTCTCTGTCTGGATCTTAACTACCTTCTTTCTCTAGATACCTGTCTCTGTCTGGATCTTAACTCCTTCTTTCTCTAGATACCTGTCTCTGTCTGGATCTTAACTACCTTCTTTCTCTAGATACCTGTCTCTGTCTGGAACTTAAAATGCTAATAGCCTCCTTACTCCTGCTAACTAGTCCTCAACTGTAGCTTCCAGTAGTGTTCAGAATATGTAGAGTTATTTCTGAATGTCCATCAAATATCATTGATCCAGCTTTGTGTAATATCACCCTGTGTGTGTGTCAGGTGATGGGTTTCGGTCTCTATCTGATGGACGGTAACGTCAGTAACATCTACAAACTAGACGCCAAGAAGAGGATCAACCTGGGAAAGATCGACAAGTTCTTCAAGGTCAGTGTGTTTGTGTGTGTGTGTGTGTGTGTGTGTGTGTTTGTGCTCCACACCAAAACAGCCATCTAACTTTTCCTTGTGGCCCCGTCTGTACTTCCACACCAATATGATATTCTTCGATCACACTCCTATCCTGACTGAAGCCCTTTCTCTGTGTGTGTGTCTTGTTTGACCCATTCAGCTCCAGGTGGTGCCTCTGTTTGGAGACATGCAGATAGAACTGTCACGCTACATAGAGACCAGTGCTCACTATGAGGAAAACAAGTCTAAGTAAGAACATCATCCATCTTTAAACTCACAAACTCTGAAAACTCATAAACTCAGACCTCTAACAAGTCCTGAACCCCAGCCCCTAACCCACAGGTGTAAAACTCAACCCCCTTCACCTAACCCACCGGTGTCAAACTCAATCCCAGCCCCTAACCCACAGGTGTCAAACTCATTCCACAGAGGGCCGAGTGTCTGCGGGTTTTCACTCCTCCCTTGTACTTGATTGATGAATTAAGGTCACTGATTAGTAAGGAACTTAAGGTAACAAATTTAAAGGAAATAGCAAAAACCAGCATACACTCGGCCCTCCATGGAATGAGTTTGACACCCCTCCCCTAACCCCTGACTGTCCTATAGGTGGACGTGTACCCGGAGCTCCATCTCTGCCCAGTACAACCTGTGTGAACCCTGACCTCTAACCTCTGACCTCTCTCCTACAGGTGGACGTGTACCCAGAGCTCCATCTCTCCCCAGTACAACCTGTGTGAGCAGATGGTTCAGATTCGTGACGACCACATCCGGTTCATCTCTGAGCTGGCTCGCTACAGTAACAGTGAGGTAGTGACCGGGTCAGGCCTGGACAGTCAGAAGTCAGACGAGGAGTACAGGGAACTGTTTGACCTGGCACTCAGAGGGTTACAGCTGCTGTCCAAGTGGAGCACACACGTCATGGAAGTGGTGAGTAGGGAAACGGTGTGTGTGTGTGTGTGTGTGTGTGTGTGTGTGTGTGTGTGTGTGTGTGTGTGTGTGTGTGTGTGTGTGTGTGTGTGCGTGTTTATGTCAAAGAAGGGGCAGTGTGTAGTCCGTGCTTGGTCCCATACATTTTCTTTTGTAATCAGTTATTTTAATTAATTAAGTGATTCTATTTCTACCTGGTCCTGTGATTTTCAGTTTCCTCTGACACCATATTCTCTCCCTCAGTACTCATGGAAGTTGGTCCACCCGACAGATAAGTTCTGTAACAAGGACTGTCCCGGCACAGCGGAGGAGTATGAGAGAGCTACACGTTACAACTACACCTCAGAGGAGAAGTTTGCCCTGGTCGAGGTCATCGCCATGATCAAGGGGCTGCAGGTCAGAAACACATACTGTACTTACACAGAGCTTTGTCATGACATCGTTGGGAAGCTTACAGAATAGTAACATACAGTGGTTTGCGAAGGTATTCACCCCTCTTGGCATTTTTCCTATTTTGTTGCCTTACAACCTGGAATTAAAATGGATTTTTTTTGGGTTTGTATCATTTGATTTACACAACATGCCTACCACTTTGAAGATGCAAAATATGTTTTATTGTGAAACAAACAAGAAATAAGACAAAAAACTGAAAAGTTGAGCGTGCATAACTATTCACCCCAGCAATCTTTAAGTCATACCACAGATTCTCAATTGGATTGAGGTCTGGGCTTTGACTAGGCCATTCCAAGACATTTAAATGTAATCCCCTTAAACCACTCGAGTGTTGCTTTAGCAGCATGCTTAGGGTCATTGTCCTGCTGGAAGGTGAACCTCCGTCCCAGACTCAAATCTCTGGAAGACTGAAACAGGTTTCCCTCAAGAATTTCCCTGTATTTAGCGCCATTCATCATTCCTTCAATTCTGACCAGTTTCCCAGTCCCTGCCGATGAAAAACATCCCCACAGCATGATGCTGCCACCACCATGCTTCACTGTGGGGATGGTGTTCTCGGGGTGATTAGAGGTGTTGGGTTTGCGCCAGACATAGCGTTTTCCTTGATGGCCCAAAAGGTCAATTTTAGTCTCATCTGACCAGAGTACCTTCTTCCATATGTTTGGGGAGTCTCCCACATGCCTTTTGGCGAACACCAAACGTGTTTGCTTATTTTTTTCTTAAAGCAATGGCATCCGTGGGATGTTCAAAGTTTCAGATATTTTTTTATAACCCAACCCTGATCTGTACTTCTCCACAACTTTGTCCTTGACCTGTTTGGAGAGCTCCTTTGTCTTCATGGTGCCGCTTGTTTGGTGGTGCCCCTTGCTTAGTGGTGTTGCAGACTCTGGAGCCATTCAGAACAGGTGTATATATACTGAGATCATGTGACAGATCATGTTACACTTAGATTGCACACAGGTGGACTTTATTTAACTAATTCTGTGACTTCTGAAGGTAATTGGTTGCACCAGATCTTATTTAGGGGCTTCATAGCAAAGGGGGTGAATACATATGCACGCACCACTTTTCCGTTATTTATTTTTTGATTTTTTGGAAAGAAGTTATTTTTATAATTTCACTTCACCAATTTGGACTATTTTGTGTATGTCCATTGCATGAAATCCAAATAAAGATCAATTTAAATTACAGGTTGTAATGCAACAAAATAGGAGAAACGCCAAGGGGGATGAATACTTTGGCAAGGCACTGTCGCATAATTTCACCACTGTGGGTCTTGATTGAAATGTGGCAACATTGGTGGTGGTGATGATGGTGGTATCTGTCACGATCGTCATAATGAGTGGACCAAGGCGCAGCGTGATATGCGTACATCTTTTTAATAGTGTACTGGCAACACGATACAAAATACAAAACAACCAAACGAAACGTGAAGTCCTCGGTTAACAACACAAACCAACACGGAACACGATCCCACAAAACACAAGTGCACAACAGGCTGCCTAAGTATGGTTCCCAATCAGAGACAACAAGCAACAGCTGATTCTCGTTGCCTCTGATTGAGAACCACCCCGGCCAACCTAGAAAACACATGAACTAGAAACTGAACATAGAACACAAAACATAGACCCTACACACCCTGGCTCAACATATAAGAGTCCCCAGAGCCAGGGCGTGACAGTATCTGTGTTGTAGGTGTTGATGTTGATGATGATGATGATGATGATGGTATCTGTGTTGTAGGTGTTGATGTTGATGATGATGATGATGATGATGGTATCTGTGTTGTAGGTGTTGATGGGTCGTATGGAGAGCGTATTCAACCAGGCCATAAGGAACACCATCTATGCAGCCCTGCAGGACTTTGCCCAGATGACCCTCAGAGAGCCTCTACGTCAGGCCGTACGCAAGAAGAAGAACGTTCTCATCAGGTAACAAACTGATGCCTGCACTCATTCTTGTTTAACTATTAACACATTTCAGGCAAGAGAACCTCCTAAGATGTACTGTAACATCTTATTTTCTAGGTGGTCTTGATAAAAAACACCTTGAAAAAAAGGCTAAAGTCCCCTCAAAGGCTCATGTGTGCATACGGCACAATTCTCACTGTTTGCTAGACAGAAGAACCATGGACCTTTCATAGTCAGCTAGATGGCGTCCTAAATGGCACCATATCCCCCATAGGCCCTGGTCTAAAGTAGTGCACTATATAGGGAATAGTGTACCATTTGTGACACACGGATAGTCATTCCCTATGATGCTGATTATCTGATAACCCTCTGTCTCTCTCTAGTGTCCTGCAGGCAATCCGTAAGACCATCTGTGACTGGGAGGGGGCTCGGGAGCCTCCCAATGACCCCTGTCTCAGGGGGGAGAAGGACCCCAAAGGAGGGTTTGACATCAAGGTGCCCCGCAGAGCTGTGGGACCCTCAAGCACACAGGTACACCAGGAGAGAGAGAGAGCGGCAGGGAGAGAGGGGTAACAGAGGGCTAGGGGAATTAGGAAGAGGGGATGGAATAGACTGATGTTGCTCAGGGATAGAGGCAGGCTGTAGGGACAGGATCAAGTACAGGGACTTTGTAGGGGAATGGAAAGAATATCAAGTATTATTTTGTCGTTTCTCTCTCTCTCCCTCCCTAGCTGTACATGGTTCGTACCATGCTGGAGTCGTTGATAGCCGATAAGAGTGGTTCTAAGAAGACTCTACGCAGCAGTCTGGACGGACCAATAGTACTGGCTATAGAAGACTTCCACAAACACTCCTTCTTCTTCACACACCTGCTCAACTTCAGCGGTATGTACACTCACACACACACACACACACAGTCTTGTACAGCTAACCTTGTGGGGACACACAATTCAGTCCCATTCAAAATCCTATTTTCCTAAACCCCTAACCCTAAACCTAATCCTAACCTGTACTCTTACCTTAACCCAAAAACCTAACCTTAACCCTAAACCTAACCCTAACCTGTACTCTTACCTTAACCCAAAAACCTAACCTTAACCCTAACCCTAACCTTAACCCTAAACCTAACCCTAACCTGTACTCTTACCTTAACCCAAAAACCTAACCTTAACCCTAACCCTAACCTTAACCCTAAACCTAACCCTAACCTGTACTCTTACCTTAACCCAAAAACCTAACCTTAACCCTAACCCTAACCTTAACCCTAAACCTAACCCTAACCTGTACTCTTACCTTAACCCAAAAACCTAACCTTAACCCTAACCCTAACCTTAACCCTAAACCTAACCCTAACCTGTACTCTTACCTTAACCCAAAAACCTAACCTTAACCCTAAACCTAACCTTAACCCTAAACCTAACCCTAACCTGTACTCTTACCTTAACCCAAAAACCTAACCTTAACCCTAAACCTAACCTTAACCCTAAACCTAACCCTAACCTGTACTCTTACCTTAACCCAAAAACCTAACCTTAACCCTAAACCTAACCTTAACCCTAAACCTAACCCTAACCTGTACTCTTACCTTAACCCAAAAACCTAACCTTAACCCTAACCCTAACCTTAACCCTAAACCTAACCCTAGCTCTTAGCTGTAACCCTTAACGTAATTGTAACCCTAACCTTAACCCTAAACCCCCTAGAAATAGCATTTCACCTGGTGTTTGTTTACTATTCTTGTGGGGACTTCTGGTACACACACACACACACACACACACACACTCACACACACACACACACGGTCATGCTTCCTTACAATACCACCCTCAATCATTTGATCACCATCAATCCTCACCTTCTTCATCTTTTTTGCTTTCCTTCCCCTCCCATCCTGTAATGATATCATGTTATTAACCTCCTGTAATGATATCATGTTATTGACCTGTAATAATATCATGTTATTGACCTCCTGTAATAATATCATGTTATTAACCTCCTGTAATGATATCATGTTATTGACCTCCTGTAATAATATCATGTAATTGACCTCCTGTAATAATGTTATTCACCTCCCGTCCTGTAATAATATCATGTTATTGACCTCCTGTAATAATATCATGTTATTCACCTCCCATCCTGTAATAATATCATGTTATTGACCTCCTGTAATAATATCATGTTATTCACCTCCCATCCTGTAATAATATCATGTTATTGACCTCCTGTAATAATATCATGTTATTCACCTCCCGTCCTGTAATAATATCATGTTATTCACCTCCCGTCCCGTAGAGGTGCTGCAGCACTGCTGTTACTACCTGTTTAACACCCTAAAGTCTGTCTAATTAGCATAATAAAAAAATCCCCATAAAAATCTTTCAGTTTAAGTTAGAGATATTTTTTTGCATTGGATGCGTCTCAATCCACCACATCTGCCTATGTCGCAATTCCGCATCTGCGGTGAAAGGTAACAGAGCCAGAGCGGTGTTTGTTAGACCATGAGACATCCCCAAAATCTGTCTTCTCACAAAACCATCTGTAGCGCCCGAACGGTTTTGGCCTACGACCTCCACAAGTTTCAGGAGACTCGTCTGAAGTCAGTAGAGCCGATCTGCCAACTTCTGTCTGTAGCGTCTGAACCGTTTGGGCTATACACTAATATGGCGAGACTCTCACGAACATGTACATATCGGTTGTTTTGCTCGAGGACGCCCACAGTCCTCACAAGACTCGTCTGAAGGTCTGAAGGTCTCCCGGTTCCAGTTGAGAAAATGAATGGAACTATATATGGAGACTGTTTTAATGCCCAAAATATGAGGTTAAACACATGTAAAATATATACAGTGAGGGAAAAAAGTATTTGATCCCCTGCTGATTTTGTACGTTTACCCACTGACAAAGACATGATCAATCTATAATTTTAATGGTAGGTTTATTTGAACAGTGAGAGACAGAATAACAACAAAACAATCCAGAAAAACGTTTGCATTTTAATGAGGGAAATAAGTATTTGACCCCTCTGCAAAACATGACTTAGTACTTGGTGGCAAAACCCTTGTTGGCAATCACAGAGGTCAGACGTTTCTTGTAGTTGGCCACCAGGTTTGCACACATCTCAGGAGGGATTTTGTCCCACTCCTCTTTGCAGATCTTCTCCAAGTCATTAAGGTTTCGAGGCTGACGTTTGGCAACTCTAACCTTCAGCACCCTCCACTGATTTTCTATGGGATTAAGGTCTGGAGACTGACTAGGCCACTCCAGGACCTTAATGTGCTTCTTCTTGAGCCACTCCTTTGTTGCCTTGGCCGTGTGTTTTGGGTCATTGTCATGCTGGAATACCCATCCACTACCCATTTTCAATGCCCTGGCTGAGGGAAGGAGGTTCTCACCCAAGATTTGACGGTACATGGCCCCGTCCATCGTCCCTTTGATGCAGTGAAGTTGTCCACCCCCAAAGCATAATGTTTCCACCTCCATGTTTGACAATGGGGATGGTGTTCTTGGGGTCATAGGCAGCATTCTTCCTCCTCCAAACACGGCGACTTGAGTTGATGCCAAAGAGCTCCATTTTGATCTCATCTGACCACAACACTTTCACCCAGTTCTCCTCTGAATCATTCAGATGTTCATTGGCAAACTTCAGACGGGCACGTATATGTGCTTTCTTGAGCAGGGGGACCTTGCGGGTGCTGCAGGATTTCAGTCCTTCACGGCGTAGTGTGTTACCAATTGTTTTCTTGGTGACTATGGTCCCAGCTGCCTTGAGATCATTGACAAGATCCTCCCGTGTAGTTCTGGGCTGATTCCTCACCTTTCTCATGATCATTGCAACTCCACGAGGTGAGATCTTGCATGGAGCCCCAGGCAGAGGGAGATTGACAGTTATTTTGTGTTTCTTCCATTTGCGAATAATCACACCAACCGTTGTCACCTTCTCACCAAGCTGCTTGGCGATGGTCTTGTAGCCCATTCCAGCCTTGTGTAGGTCTACAATCTTGTCCCTGACATCCTTGGAGAGCTCTTTGGTCTTGGCCATGGTGGAGAGTTTGGAATCTGATTGATTGATTGCTTCTGTGGACAGGTGTCTTTTATACAGGTAACAAGCTGAGATTAGGAGCACTCCCTTTAAGAGTGTGCTCCTAATCTCAGCTCGTTACCTGTATAAAAGACACCTGGGAGCCAGAAATCTTTTTGATTGAGAGGGGGTCAAATACTTATTTCCCTCATTAAAATGCAAATCAATTTATAACATTTTTGACATGCGTTTTTCTGTTATTCTGTCTCTCACTGTTCAAATAAACCTACCATTAAAATTATAGACTGATCATTTATTTGTCAGTGGGCAAACATACAAAATCAGCAGGGGATCAAATACTTTTTTCCTTCACTTTATTTATATATATATATATATATATATATATATATATATATATATATATATATATATATATATATATATGATGTTATTGACCTATATATACACAAGGCTGGGATGGGCTACAGGACAACAGGCAAGCAGCTTGGTGAGAAGGCAACAACTGTTGGCGCAATTATTAGAAAATGGAAGAAGTTCAAGAAGACGGTCAATCACCCTCGGTCTGGGGCTCCATGCAAGATCTCACTTCGTGGGGCATCAATGATCATGAGGAAGGTGAGGGATCAGCCCAGAACTACACGGCAGGATCTTGTCAATGATCTCAAGGCAGCTGGGACCATAGTCACCAAGAAAACAATTGGTAATATGTATCAATTGGTAACACACTACGCTGTGAAGGACTGAAATCCTGCAGCACCCGCAAGGTCCCCCTGCTCAAGAAAGCACATATACAGGCCCGTCTGAAGTTTGCTAATGAACATCTGAATGATTCAGAGGAGAACTGGGCGAAAGTGTTGTGGTCAGATGAGACCAAAATCGAGCTCTTTGGCATCAACTCAACTCGCCGTGTTTGGAGGAGGAGGAATGCTGCCTATGACCCCAAGAACACCATCCCCACCGTCAAACATGGAGGTGGAAACATTATGCTTTGGGGGTGTTTTTCTGCTAAGGGGACAGGACAACTTCACTGCATCAAAGGGACGATGGACGGGGCCATGTACCGTCAGATCTTGGGTGAGAACCTCCTTCCCTCAGCCAGGGCATTGAAAATGGGTCGTGGATGGGTATTCCAGCATGACAATGACCCAAAACACACGGCCAAGGCAACAAAGGAGTGGCTCAAGAAGAAGCACATTAAGGTCCTTGAGTGGCCTAGCCAGTCTCCAGACTTTAATCCCATAGAAAATCTGTGGAGGGAGCTGAAGGTTCGAGTTGCCAAACGTCAGGCTCGAAACCTTAATGACTTTGAGAAGATCTGCAAAGAGGAGTGGGACAAAATCCCTCCTGAGATGTGTGCAAACCTGGTGGCCAACTACAAGAAATGTCTGACCTCTGTGATTGCCAACAAGGGTTTTGCCACCAAGTACTAAGTCATGTTTTGCAGAGGGGTCAAATACTTATTTCCCTCATTAAAATGCAAATCAATTCATAACATTTTTGACATGCGTTTTTCTGGATTTCTTTGTTGTTATTCTGTCTCTCACTGTTCAAATAAACCTACCATTAAAATTATAGACTGATCATGTCTTTGTCAGTGGGCAAACGTACAAAATCAGCAGGGGATCAAATACTTTTTTCCCTCACTAATATATATATATGTATGTGTATATATATATGTATGTATATGTGTTTCCTGATCATTCTTATATCTCTCAGATATAGGAGATACACTTCAGAACAAACTTCCTTTTGATATGTAGTGAATCTGTATGGGCTAATAGCAGTAAGACCAAAGAGATTTTAATAAAACAAATATTTCTATATATTTTGGGGATACTTCAAGGAGTCTTAAAATTCAAAATCAAATAGCTTAATGATCCTTGGTATGACCTTCTTAAAACATCAATAGATATTGTTGGAATTTTTTTGTCACTCAAATATCACATTAGACATGACAAAATGTGTAGAATTGCAGGAAATAAGCTTTAAACCTGCAAAATTCTCTCCACCAACAAGAGGGGTGTGAACAGTTTGTGTCATGAACAGTGCTTGTGCCCATAGAAATAGACGTGTCCCGCGCACGCAGGGGATGTTCCCCAATGCTGGAAGGGGAGCCCTGAGTGAAACAGTTTAGGAACCCCTGCTGTAGAGGCGCTGCAGCACTGTTGTGTCCTGTCTCAGCTGTGGTTCAGAGAGTTCTTCCTCTAATAATATCATGTTATTCCCTTCCTGTCCTCCAGAGGCACTGCAGCACTGCTGTGTCCTGTCTCAGCTGTGGTTCAGAGAGTTCTTCCTCTAATAATATCATGTTATTCCCTTCCTGTCCTCCAGAGGCACTGCAGCACTGCTGTGACCTGTCTCAGCTGTGGTTCAGAGAGTTCTTCCTCTAATAATATCATGTTATTCCCTTCCTGTCCTCCAGAGGCACTGCAGCACTGCTGTGACCTGTCTCAGCTGTGGTTCAGAGAGTTCTTCCTGGAGCTGACCATGGGTCGCAGGATCCAGTTCCCCATCGAGATGTCCATGCCCTGGATCCTCACAGACCACATACTGGAGACCAAGGAGCCATCCATGATGGAGTGAGACACTGTTTAGACCACTGTGTGTGTGTGTGTGTGTGTGTGTGTGTGTGTGTGTGTGTGTGTGTGTGTGTGTGTGTGTGTGTGTGTGTGTGTGTGTGTGTGTGTGTGTGTGTGTGTGTGTGTGTGTGTGTGTGTGTACACACGCGTGCAGGTGAGAGAGAGGAAGTGATGGAGAGGGAGAAGGAAAGTGATGGACAGATAGTGTTTGTTTGTCTCTCTGTTGTCATTGTGTCCATACTGAGTCTGTCTGTGTTTAATGTGCCTGCTGATGCCGTCCTGCATGTTTCTCCCAGGTATGTGTTGTACCCTCTGGACCTCTACAATGACAGTGGCTACTACGCTCTGACCAAGTTCAAGAAACAGTTCCTCTACGATGAGATAGAGGCTGAGGTAAACTAGCACGAAACAAAGATGGCCGCCTCAGAAATCAAGTAATGACAAGTCATTTATCACCGATCACTACAAGAATAGTGTGAGTTACGGATGCTGCTTTTCCTACAGGTGAACCTGTGCTTCGATCAGTTTGTCTACAAACTGGCAGACCAGATATTTGCCTACTACAAAGCCATGTCTGGAAGGTAAGAGACGGATGGAGACACCATAGAAAACAGATACAAGACTGAATCATGTTGATGGGGGGGAATTAAATCAAGCAGTGAATGATGTTGTTGTGTGTTTTGCTCCACAGTGTCCTCCTGGACAAGCGTTTCAGGGCGGAGTGTAAAAACTATGGTGTGATCATCCCCTACCCCCCCTCCAACCGTTATGAGACCCTGCTCAAACAGAGACACGTACAGGTAGGTCTGTCATACACCTCCCTGTCATACACCGCCCTGTCATACACCGCCCTGTCATACACCTCCCTGTCATACACCGCCCTGTCATACACCGCCCTGTCATACACCTCCCTGTCATACACCGCCCTGTCATACACCGCCCTGTCATACACCGCCCTGTCATACACCTCCCTGTCATACACCGCCCTGTCATACACCGCCCTGTCATACACCTCCCTGTCATACACCTCCCTGTCATACACCTCCCTGTCATACACCGCCCTGTCATACACCGCCCTGTCATACACCGCCCTGTCATACACCGCCCTGTCATACACCGCCCTGTCATACACCGCCCTGTCATACACCGCCCTGTCATACACCGCCCTGTCATACACCTCCCTGTCTTACACCTCCCTGTCATACACCGCCCTGTCATACACCGCCCTGTCATACACCGCCCTGTCATACACCTCCCTGTCATACACCGCCCTGTCATACACCTCCATGTCATACACCTCCATGTCATACACCTCCCTGTCATACACCGCCCTGTCATACACCGCCCTGTCATACACCGCCCTGTCATACACCTCCCTGTCATACACCGCCCTGTCATACACCGCCCTGTCATACACCGATAATTTTTAGTGGGACTGATTTTAATTTTTAACATAAAATCACACAACCTCTCTCTTCCTCTCTTTACCTCTCCTCTCGCTCCTCCTCTCTTTTCTCTCTTTTCTCTCCTCATCTCTGCCCCCTCTCTCTCCCTTCCTCTCTCCTCCTCTCTTCTCTCTCCCCTCTTTCTCTCCTCTCTCCCTTCCTCTCTCCCTCCCTCTCTCCTCCCTCCCTCTCTCTCTCATCCTGTCCTCTCTCTCCAGCTCCTGGGTCGCTCCATCGATCTGAACCGTCTGATCACCCAGAGGATCTCAGCAGCCATGTACAAGTCTCTGGACCAGGCCATCAGCCGCTTTGAGAGTGAAGACCTCACCTCCATAGTGGTGAGAACACCAGGGCAGGGCATACTGTATACTGTGGTCTCAACCTTCCAACACACACACACACACACAACCAACCCTCCTTCACAATCCCAGCCCTGGTCAAATGTACTCTCTCAGATAGCATACTGTCAGTCCTTGGTCACATTTCACACACCAGGCTCATTCTCATGGGCCCTGTCCTGACCTCTTGGCTCTATGCTCCACTGGCCACATTATATTACCAACTTTTTATTCTATCTTTTCATAATCTCTCTCTCTCTCTCTCTCTCTCTCTCTCTCTCCTCTCTCTCTCACCGCTCTCTCTCTCGCTCTCTCTCTCTCGCTCTTTCTCTCACCTCTCTCCCGCTCTCGCTCTCTCTCTCTCTCACCCACTTCTCTCTCTCTCTCTCACCTCTCTCTCACACCTCTCTCTCTCTCTCTCTCTCACACATTTCTCTCTCTCACCTCTCTCTCTCTCGCTCTCTCTCACCCACTTCTCTCTCTCTCATCCACTTCTCTCTCTCTCTCTCTCTCTCACACCTCTCGCTCTCTCTCTCTCTCTCACCTCTCTCTCTCACCCCCTCTCTCTCTCTCTCTCTCTCTCTCTCGCGCTCTCTCACCCACTTCTCTCTCGCTCTCTCTCTCTCTCTCGCTCTCTCTCTCTCTCACCCACCTCTCTCTCTCCCTCTCTCTCTACCTCGCTCTCTCACCGCTCTCTCTCTCGCTCTTTCTCTCTCGCTCTTTCTCTCACCTCTCTCTTGCTCTTGCTCTCGCCTCTCGCTCTCGCTCTCTCTCGCTCTCTCTCTCTCTCTCTCTCTCTCTCTCTCTCTCTCTCTCTCTCTCTCACCCACTTCTCTCTCTCTCTCACCCCTCTCTCTCACCCCTCTCTCTCACCCACTTCTCTCTCTCTCTCACCCCTCTCTCTCACCCCTCTCTCTCACCCACTTCTCTCTCTCTCTCTCTCACCTCTCTCTCACACCTCTCTCTCTCTCTCTCTCTCTCTCACATTTCTCTCTCACCTCTCTCCTCTCTCGCTCTCTCTCACCCACTTCTCTCTCTCTCATCCACTTCTCTTTCTCTCTCTCACACCTCTCTCTCTCTCTCTCTCACCTCTCTCTCTCTCACCCCCCTCTCTCTCTCTCTCTCTCTCTTTCTTGCGCTCTCTCACCCACTTCTCTCTTGCTCTCTCTTGCTCTCTCTCTCTCACCCACCTCTCTCTCTCTCTCTCTCCCTCTCTCTCTCACCTCTCTCTCTCACCGCTCTCTCTCTCGCTCTTTCTCTCACCTCTCTCTTGCTCTCGCTCTCGCTCTCTCTCGCTCTCTCTCTCTCTCACCCACTTCTCTCTCTCACCTCTCTCTCTCACCCACTTCTCTCTCTCTCTCTCTCACAACTCTCTCTCACACTCTCTCTCTCTCTCTCTCTCTCTCTCTCTCTCTCTCTCTCACATTTCTCTCTCTCTCTCTCTTTCTCTCTCTCGCTCTCTCTCACCCACTTCTCTCTCTCTCATCCACTTCTCTCTTTCTCTCTCTCTCTCTCACCTCTCTCACACCTCTCTCTCTCTCTCAACTCTCTCCATAACCCTAACCCTAACCCTAACCCCTGCTCTCGCTCTCGCTCTCGCTCTCTCTCTCTCACCCACTTCTCTCTCTCTCTCTCTCTCTCTCTCTCTCTTGCTCTCGCTCTCTCTCTCTCGCTCTCTCTCTCTCTCTCTCTCTCTCTCTCACCCACTTCTCTCTCTCTCTCATCCCTCTCTCTCGCTCTCTCTCTCTCTCGCTCTTTCTCTCACCTCTCTCTTGCTCTCGCTCTCTCTCTCACCCACTTCTCTCTCTCTCTCACCCCTCTCTCACCTCTCTCTCTCACCCACTTCTCTCTCTCTCTCTCACCTCTCTCTCACACCTCTCTCTCTTCACATTTCTCTCTCTCTCACCTCTCTCGCTCTCTCTCACCCACTTCTCTCTCTCTCTCTCACCTCTCTCTCACACCTCTCTCTCTCTCACCTCTCTCTCTCACCCCTCTCTCTCTCTCTCTCTCTCTTGCGCTCTCTGTTAGATTAATTTGTATTTAAGATAATGACTAAAGGATTTCACCCCAAATACAGTATAAATGTGTGAACTGTGTTAGAATTATAATGTATTGTCAACCTACTAACAGAGGGGGATGGGAATAAACATTCCAGGGTGAAGGGGACTGAGAAAACGGGTTACAGGGGGCCTCCTAGAGGTGGGCGGAGCAGGGTGCCTTTGTGTGTCGAGGTATAAAACAGGAGTGTATGTGTTTTGGGCGCCAGAGCTCTCCATGAATAAAAATACAGATAATCCTTGTTGGTTGCGGACCTTGAATCATTTATGATTAAAACCAGAGCCTTACAACCTCTGGTAATGATTCAAGCTTAGGTTGAATTAGAGATAGAAATTCTCTCTGTTACTCTCTCTCCACCTCTCTCTCTCGCTCTCTCTCTCTCTCTCTCTCTCTCACACTCTCTCTCGCTCTCTCTCTCACCCCTCTCTCTCTCTGTTACACTCTCCCCCTCTCTCTCTCTCTCTGTTACACTCTCCCCCTCTCGCTCTCTCTCTGTTTCTCTCCCCCCCTCTCTCTCTCTGTTACTCTCTCCCCCCCCTCTCTCTCTCTCTCTCTCTCTCTCTCTCTCTCTCTCTCTCTCTCTCTCTCTCTCTCTTACTCTCTCCCCCT
>NW_028158557.1:258384-291502 GCF_964263955.1 Coregonus lavaretus | reverse complement strand
AGAGAGAGAGAGAGAGAGAGAGAGAGAGAGAGAGAGAGAGAGAGGGGGGGGGATAGAGAGAGAGACAGAGAGGGATAGAGAGAGAGAGAGAGAGAGACAGAGAGGGATAGAGAGAGAGAGAGAGAGAGGGATAAAGAGAGAGAGAGAGAGAGAGAGAGAGAGGGGGGGGAGAGAGAGAGAGAGAGAGAGAGAGAGGGGGGGGGGGGGATAGAGAGAGAGAGAGAGAGAGAGACAGAGATACATAGAGACAGCGAGAGAGAGAAAGAGAGAGAGACAGAGAGACATAGAGACAGCGAGAGAGAGAAAGAGAGAGAGACAGAGAGACATAGAGACAGCGAGAGAGAGAGACATAGAGACAGAGAGAGAGAGAGAGAGACATAGAGAGAGAGAGAGAGAAGAGAGAGAGAGAGAGAGAGAGAGAGAGAGATAGAGACAGAGAGAGAGAGATAGAGACAGAGAGAGAGAGAGAGACATAGAGACAGAGAGAGAGAGAGAGACAGAGAGACGGAGAGAGAGAGAGCGAGACATAGAGACAGAGAGAGAGAGACATAGAGACAGAGAGAGACAGAGAGAGAGAGAGAGAGAGAGAGAGAGAGAGAGAGAAATCCTTAGGTGTTTGGCTCAGGGTGAGTCAGCTTGGGACGTGTCCAAATCGCTGAGACTTCAAAAGTGCAATGCAAGTGAGTTTCAGAAGCCTAGTAAAAACAATCAAGATGCAACCAGCAGCCTTAAACCCCAACCAGACGGTTCCTATTTTCCCTCCCCTTCGTTTAAAGGACAGCCTGTTAACATGGATTAACAAAACAACTAAAACCACCAAGAGATTCTTAAACATGTTTTCCCATCAGAAGTGATTAGACAAAACATTTCTGTTGCTCATGTCACATTCAGAAGAGAGGGACCGCTGAATGACCAATGTAATCTCATTTCTCTCTCTCTCTCTCTCTCGCTCTCTCTCTCCCAATCTCCCCTCTCTCACTTCCCCCCTCCCTCTCTCTCTCTTCCCCCTCCCTCTCTCTCTCTTCCCCCTCCCTCTCTCCCTCTATTTGAAAGAGTAGCTTTAAGGTTTGTTAGAGTTGGTGGCCTGTGATTGCCTTTTAATGAGCGACAGAGTGTGGTGGAGGTGCGATAAGGGGTCTGAGGGGCTGAGAGGTCCTGAGTGGGGTGGATTAGTTTAATCATCCAAAAAATGCCATGAGTTTAAAAATCCACCACTCAATGGAACCCTTCCACACCACCACGCCACCCCTCTCTTCCCCTTCACCCCCCTCTGCCACTCCGCCCGGCGACAACCAATCAATTTACATTCCACCGGTGTGATGGTTCAGAGGCTGGCTTCTGAATATTAATATATTGTTGTTCAGTTCCTTTTAAAAAATGACGTTTTTTTTATTAAAGAGTGAGGGAGAGAGTGAAAAGGTAGGTGTGTGGAGAGAAAGAAGGGAGGGAGAGAGAGAGAGAGAGAGAGAGAGAGAGAGAGAGAGAGAGAGAGAGAGAGAGAGAGAGAGAGAGATCATCCTTAGCTCTGGCATCTTCCCCAATATTTGGAACCATGGACAGATCACCCCAATCCACAAAGTTGAGACAAATTTGACCCCAATAACTACCGTGGGATCTGCGTCAACAGCAACCTTGGGAAAATCCTCTGCATTATCATTGACACCAGACTCGTACATTTCCTCAGTGAAAACAATGTACTGAGCAAATGTCAAATAGGCTTTTTACCAACTTATCGTACGACAGACCATGTATTCACCCTGCACACCCTAATTGACAAACAAACAAACCAAAACAAAGGCAAAGTCTTCTCACGTTTTGTTGATTTCAAAAAAGCTTTTGACTCAATTTGGCATGAGGGTCTGCTTGTCATGCCCTGACTTATGGGACTCTAGTATGTTGAGTCAGGGTGTGGAGTTTTATGTTGTATTTTCTATGTTCTCATTCTAGGTTGTGTATTTCTATGTTTGGCCGGCTGTGATTCCCAATCAGAGGCAGCTGTCGCTCGTTGTCTCTGATTGGGGATCATACTTTAGTAGCCTGTTTGCAATCAGTAGTTCTGGGATCTTGTTCCGTGTGTAGGCTTGTTTTGGGTTTAGCCTGAGGACTTCACGTTACGTTGGTTTGTTGTTTTGTTCGTGTGTTTATCGTTGAAATAAACATGTATGCATTTCACGCTGCGCTTGGTCTGACCCGTCCTTCAACGAACGTGACAGAAGATTCAACCAAACACGGACCAAGCAGCGTGCCCAGGAGCAAACACCCTGGACACAGGTGGGGAAGATTTGGTCTTGGGAGGAGATATTTGCAGGGAAAGGACCCTGGGCGAAGGTGGAAGCCCAGGCAGGAGAGGAGCAACGGCAACACAGAAGGCGCCGGCCGAGGAGGAAGGCCGAGAGGCAGCCCCAAGAAAATGTTTTGGGGGGGCTAAAGGAGTGGTCGGGGAGCGAGAGAGAAGAGCCCCGACCATTGCACCCGGTGGGTTTGCAGATTGAGTCCCTACGACCATGGGAAGAAGAGTGGGAACAGTTTTATACTGAGGAGTCGGAGGACGATGACGACGATGAGTTTCTGTTCCCTAACTCGTGGGGGCTCCCGGAGGAGTCCTCACTGGAGGAGGAGTGCAGAGAGAGAGAGAAGGATTGGATCTGCAGGGTAAGAGAGGAGGCCACCACATTACGGGGGCTGATAGCAAGAATAGAGCGTGAGAGCTCCATTCAAGAGGAGGCACTGCAGGAGAATCGTAGGGAGAAGGAGGAAGTAGATGCACGGAGAGAGGAGCTGGTTAGGCAACATAAGGAGCGTGGGTTAATAGAGGAACCCATGTATGCGGAGATACGCACTGTATCGCCAGTGTGCATGCACAGCTCAGTGCGTTCTGTGCCAGCGCCCCGCACGTGTCGTGCGAAAGTGGGCAGCCAGCCAGGATGGGTTGTGCCGGCTCAACGCTCCTGGTCTCCAGTGCACCTCCAAGGTCCAGTATATCCTGCTCCGGTTCTACGCACTGTGTCACCAGTGCACCTTACCAGTCCTGTACGACCCGAACCTGCTCCTCGCACCAAGCCAGTGGTGTGTGTCCCCAGTCCGGCCCGGCCCGTTCCTGCTCCTCGCACCAGACTAGTGGTGCGTGTTCCCAGTCTGGCCCGGCCCGTGCCTGCTCCCCGCACCAAGCCAGTGGTGCGTGTTCCCAGTCCGGCCCGGCCCGTTCCTGTTCCTCGCACCAAGGCAGTGGTGCGTGTTCCCAGTCCAGTACGGCCCATGCCTGCTCCCTGCACCAAGCCAGTGGTGCGTGTCGCCAGCCCGGTACACCCCGTACCTGCTCCCCGCACCAAGCCAGTGGTGTGTGTCCCCAGTCCGGCCTGGCCCGTTCCTGCTCCTCGCACCAAGCCAGTGGTGCATGTTCCCAGTCTGGCCCGGCCCGTTTCTCGCACCAAGCCAGTGGTGCGTGTCGCCAGTCCGGCCCGGCCCGTTCCTGCTCCTCGCACCAGACCAGTGGTGCGTGTTCCCAGTCCGGTACGGCCCGTGCCTACTCCCCGCACGAAGCCAGTGGTGCGTGTCGCCAGTCCGGCCCGGCCCGTTCCTGCTCCTCACACCAGACCAGTGGTGCGTGTGTCCTGTCCGGCACGGGCCGTGCCCGTTCCACCGGTGCCTGGTCCGGCACCGGTCAGCTGCTCCACTCCGGAGCCAGAGCAGTCCGCTCCACCGGTGCCTGATCAAGCTCCGGTCAGCAGCTCCACTCCGGAGCCAGAGCGGTCCGCTCCACCGGTGCACAGTCCAGCTCCGGTCAGCAGCTCCACTCCGGAGCCAGAGTAATCCGCTCCAACGGTGCCTAGTCCAGCTCCAGTCAGCGGCTCCAGTCCGGAGCCAGAGCAATCCGCTCCACCGGTGCCCAGTTCAGCTCCGGTCAGCGGCTCCAGTTCAGACGTCAGACCCTCTTCAGGTTCGGGGTCTCCCACACCAGGGTCCAGACAGGGCTTGGTACATCGTGGGAGGAAGGAGAGGGGAAGCAGCGCGCCGAGGTCCAGACCAGACCAGGGGTGCAACGGGGAGGCTGAGAGAATGTGGTCGTCACGCCCGGAGCCAGATCCGCCTCCGAGGAGGAATTCCCACCCGGACCCTACCCTGTTATGTCAGGTTTGTGCGGTCGGAGTCCGCACCTTTGGGGGGTGGTACTGTCACGCCCTGACTTATGGGACTCTAGTATGTTGAGTCAGGGTGTGGAGTTCTATGTTGTATTTTCTATGTTCTCATTCTAGGTTGTGTATTTCTATGTTTGGCTGGGTGTGATTCCCAATCAGAGGCAGCTGTCGCTCGTTGTCTCTGATTGGGGATCATACTTAGGCAGCCTGTTTGCAGTCAGTAGTTGTGGGATCTTGTTCCGTGTGTAGGCTTGTTTTGTGTTTAGCCTGAGGACTTCACATTACGTTGGTTTGTTGTTTTGTTCGTGTGTTTATCGTTGAAATAAACATGTATGCATTTCACGCTTCACCTTGGTCTGACCCGTCCTTCAACTAACGTGACACTGCTATACAAATTGATGGAAAGTGGTGTTGAGGGAAAAACATACAACATTATAAAATCCATGTACACAAACAACAAGTGTGCGGTAAAAATTGGCAAAAAACACACACATTTCTTTCCTCAGGGCCGTGGAGTGAGACAGGGATGCAGTTTAAGCCCCACCCTCTTCAACATATATATCAACAAATTGGCGAGGGCACTAAAACAGTCTGCAGGACCCGGCCTCACCCTACTAGAATCTGAAGTCAAATGTCTACTGTTTGCTGATGATCTGGTGCTTCTGTTGCCAAACCAAAGAGGGCCTACAGCGGCACCTAGATATTCTGCACAGACCTGGGCCCTGACAATAAATCTCAGTAAGAAAAATAATGGTGTTCCAAAAAAGGTCCAGTTGCCAGGACCACAAAAACAAATTCCATCTAGACACCATTGCCCTAGAGCACACAAAAAAGTATACATATCTCGGCCTAAACATCAGCGCCACAGGTAACTTCCACAAAGCTGTGAACGATCTGAGAGACAAGTCAAGAAGGGCCTTCTACGCCATCAAAAGGAACATACAATTCGACATACCAATTAGGATCTGGCTAAAACATACTTGAATCAGTTATAGAACCCATTGCCCTTTATGGTTGTGAGGTCTGGGGTCCGCTCACCAACCAGGAATTCACTAAATGGGACAAACACCAAATTGAGACTCTGCATGCAGAATTCTGAAAAAACATCCTCTGTGTAAAAAAAAGAAGAAAATAGCCGTTAAATTCTACAACCAACAAACCTTCCATAACAAAGCCATCACCTACAGAGATGAACCTGGAGAAGAGTCCCCTAAGCAAGCTGGTCCTGGGGCTCTGTTCACAAACACAAACAGACCCCACAGAGCCCCAGGACAGCAATACAATTAGACCCAACCATATCATGAGAAATCAAAAACATAATTACTTGACACATTGGAAAGAATTAACAAAAAAACAGAGCAAACTAGAATGCTATCTGGCCCAGACAGAGAGTACACAGTGGCAGAATACCTGACCACTGTGACTGACCCAAACTTAAGGAAAGCTTTGACTATGTACAGACTCAGTAAGCATAGCCTTGCTATTGAGAAAGGCCGCCGAAGGCAGACCTGGCTCTCAAGAGAAGACAGTCTATGTGCACACTGCCCACAAAATGAGGTGGAAACTGAGTTGCACTTCCTAGCCTCCTGCCTAATGCATGACCATATTAGAGACACATATTTACCTCAGATTAAACAGATCCACAAAGAATTTGAAAACAAACCCAATTTTGATAAACTCCCATATCTATTGGGTGAAATACCACAGTGTGCCATCACAGCAAGATTTGTGACCTGTTGCTACAAGAAAAGGGCAACCAGTGAAGAACAAACACCATTGTAAATACAACCCATATTTATGTTTATTTATTTTCCCTTTTGTACTTCAACTATTTGCACATCACTATAACACGGTATATAGACATAATGTGACATTTGAAATGTCTTTATTCTTTTGGAACTTCTGAGTGTAATGTTTACTGTTAATTTGACTTGTTTATTTCACTTTTGTTTATTATCTATATCACTTGCTTTGGCAATGTTAACATATGTTTCCGATGCCAATGAAGCCCTTAAATTGAAATTGAATTGAGAGAGAGAGGATGACTTAGAAGCAGATAGAGAGAGAATGAGAGAGAGAGAGAGAGAGAGAGAGAGAGAGAGAGAGAGAGAAGATTAGTTAGACACATTGCTGTAACATACCTTTGTAACAGATAGGGTGTCATTGCTGTAACATACCTGTGTAACATATAGGGTGTCATTGCTGTAACATACCTTTGTAACAGATAGGGTGTCATTGCTGTAACATACCTTTGTAACAGATAGGGTGTCATTGCTGTAACAGGCCTATGTAACAGATAGGTTGTCATTGTTGTAACAGGCCTGTGTAACAGATAGGGTGTCATTGCTGTAAAATACCTTTGTAACAGATAGGGTGTAATTGCAGTAACATACCTTTGTAACAGATAGGGTGTCATTTCTGTACATACCTTTGTAACAGATAGGGTGTCATTTCTGTAACATACCTTTGTAACAGATAGGGTGTCATTGCTGTAACATACCTTTGTAACAGATAGGGTGTCATTTCTGTAACAGACCTATGCAACAGATAGGGTGTCATTGCTGTAACATACCTATGTAACAGATAGGTTGTCATTGTTGTAACAGGCCTGTGTAACATATAGGCTCTCATTGCTGTAACATACCTTTGTAACAGATAGGGTGTCATTGATGTAACATACCTTTGTAACAGATAGGGTGTCATTTCTGTAAAATACCTTTGTAACAGATAGGGTGTAATTTCTGTAAAATACCTTTGTAACCAATAGGGTGTCATTTCTGTAACATACCTTTGTAACAGATAGGGTGTCATTTCTGTAACATGCCTTTGTAACAGATATGGTGTAATTGCTGTAACATACCTATGTAACAGATAGGGTGTAATTGCTGTAACACACCTATGTAACAGATAGGTTGTCATTGTTGTAAAGGCCTGTGCCACAGATAGGGTGTCATTGCTGTAACATAGATATGTAACAGATAGGGTGTCATTGCTGTAACAGACCTATGTAATAGATGGGTTGTCTTTGTTGTAACAGGCCTGTGTAACAGATAGCGTGTCATTGCTGTAACGGGCCTATGTAACAGATAGGGTGTCATTGCAGTGACATACCTGTGGAACAGATAAGGTGTCATTGCTGTAACATACCTTTGTAACAGATAGGGTGTCATTTATGTAACATACCTTTGTAACAGATAGGGTGTCATTGCTGTAACAAACATATGTAACAGATAGGGTGTCATTGCTGTAATAGACCTATGTAACAGATAGGTTGTCATTGTTGTAACAGGCCTGTGTAACAGATAGGGTGTCATTGCTGTAACAGGCCCATGTAACAGATAGGGTGTCATTGCAGTGACAGACCTGTGGAACAGATAAGGTGTCATTGCTGTAACATACCTTTGTAACAGATAGGGTGTCATTTATGTAACATACCTTTGTAACAGATAGGGTGTCATTGCTGTAACATACCTATGTAACAGATAGGTTGTCATTGCTGTAACATACCTTTGTAACAGATATGGTGTTATTTCTGTAAAATACCTTTGTAACAGATAGGGTGTAATTTATGTAAAATACCTTTGTAACAGATAGGGTGTCATTTCTGTAACATACCTTTGTAACAGATAGGGTGTCATTTCTGTAACATGCCTTTGTAACAGATAGGGTGTAATTGGTGTAACATACCTTTGTAACAGATAGGGTGTCATTGCTTCAACAGACATATGTAACAGATAGGGTGTCATTGCTGTAACACACCTATGAATCAGATAGGTTGTCATTGTTGTAACAGGCCTGTGTAACAGATAGGGTGTCATTGCATTGACAGACCTGTGGAACAGATAGAGTTTCATTTCTGTAACAGACCTATGTAAAAGATAGTGTGTCATTGCTCTAACATACCTTTGTAACAGATAGGGTGTCATTGCTGTAACATACCTTTGTAAAAGATAGGGTGTCATTGCTGTAACATACCTTTGTAACAGATAGGGTGTCATTGGTGTAACATACCTTTGTAACAGATAGGGTGTAATTGGTGTAACATACCTTTGTAAAAGATAGGGTTTAATTGGTGTAACATAACTTTGTAACAGATAGGGTGTCATTTCTGTAACAGACCTATGTAACAGATTGGGTGCCATTGCTGTAACAGGTCTATGAAACAGAAAGGGTGTCATTGCTGTAACATTCCTTTGTAACAGATAGGGTGTCATTGCTGAAAAAGGTCCATGTAACAGATAGGGTGTCATTGATGTAACAGACCTGTGTAACAGATATGGTGTCATTGCTGTAACATGCCAATGTAACAGATAAGGTGTCATTGTTGTAACAGATAGGGTGTCATTGCTGTAACATACCATTGTAACAGATAGGGTGTCATTGGTGTAACATACCTTTGTAACAGATAGGGTTTAATTGGTGTAACATAACTTTGTAACAGATAGGGTGTCATTTCTGTAACAGACCTACAGTGAGGGGAAAAAGTATTTGATCCCCTGCTGATTTTGTAAGTTTGCCCACTGACAAAGACATGATCAGTCTATAATTTTAATGGTAGGTTTATTTGAACAGTGAGAGACAGAATAACAACAAAAAAATCCAGAAAAACGCATGTCAGAAATGTTATGAATTGATTTGCATTTTAATGAGGGAAATAAGTATTTGACCCCTCTGCAAAACATGACTCAGTACTTGGTGGCAAAACCCTTGTTGGCAATCACAGAGGTCATATGTTTCTTGTAGTTGGCCACCAGGTTTGCACACATCTCAGGAGGGATTTTTTTCCACTCCTCTTTGCAGATCTTCTCCAAGTCATTAAGGTTTCGAGGCTGACGTTTGGCAACTCGAACCTTCAGCTGCATCCACAGATTTTCTATGGGATTAAGGTCTGGAGACTGGATAGGCCACTCCAGGACCTTAATGTGCTTATTCTTGAGCCACTCATTTGTTGCCTTGGCCGTGTGTTTTGGGTCATTGTCATGCTGGAATATCCATCCACGACACATTTTCAATGCCCTAGCTGAGGGAAGGAGGTTCTCACCCAAGATTTGACAGTACATGGCCTCGTCCCTTTGATGCAGTGAAGTTGTCCTGTCCCCTTAGCAGAAAAACACCCCCAAAGCATAATGTTTCCACCTCCATGTTTGACGGTGGGGGTGGTGTTCTTGGGGTCATAGGTAGCATTCCTCCTCCAAACACGGCGAGTTGAGTTGATGCCAAAGAGCTCGATTTTAGTCTCATCTGACCACAACACTTTCACCCAGTTCTCCTCTGAATCATTCAGATGTTCATTGGCAAACTTCAGACGGCCCTGTATATGTGCTTTCTTGAGCAGGGGGACCTTGCGGGCGCTGCAGGATTTCAGGCCTTCATGGCGTAGTGTGTTACCAATTGTTTTCTTGGTGACTATGGTCCCAGCTGCCTTGAGATCATTGACAAGATCCTCCCGTGTAGTTCTGGGCTGATTCCTCACCGTTCTCATGATCATTGCAACTCCACAAGGTGAGATCTTGCATGGAGCCCCAGGCCGAGGGAGATTGACAGTTATTTTGTGTTTCTTCCATTTGCGAATAATCACATCAACTGTTGTCACCTTCTCTCCAAGCTGCTTGGCGATGGTCTTGTAGCCTATTCCAGCCTTGTGTAGGTCTACAATCTTGTCCCTGACATCCTTGGAGAGGTCTTTGGTCTTGGCCATGGTGGAGAGTTTGGAATCTGATTGATTGATTGCTTCTGTGGACAGGTGTCTTTTATACAGGTAACAAGCTGAGATTAGGAGCACTCCCTTTAAGAGTGTGCTCCTAATTTCAGCTCATTAACTGTATAAAAGATACCTGGGAGCCAGAAATCTTTCTGATTGAGAGGGGGTCAAATACTTATTTCCCTCATTAAAATGCAAATCAATTTATAACATTTTTTACATACGTTTTTCTGGATTTTTTTGTTGTTATTCTGTCTCTCACTGTTCAAATTAACCTACCATTAAAATGATAGACAGATCATTTCTTTGTCAGTGGGTAAACGTACAAAATCAACAGGGGATCAAATACTTTTTTCCCTCACTGTATGTAACATATTGGGTGCCATTGCTCTAACAGGTCTATGTAACAGATAGGGTGTCATTGCTGTAACATTCCTTTGTAACAGATAGGTTGTCATTGTTGTAAAGGCCTGTATAACAGATAGGGTGTCATTGTTGTAACAGGCCTGTGTAACAGATAGGGTGTCATTGCTGTAACAGGCCTATGTAACAGATAGGGTGTCATTGCAGTGACAGACCTGTGGAACAGATAAGGTGTCAATGCTGTAACATACCTTTGTAACAGATAGGGTGTCATTTATGTAACATACCTTTGTAACAGATAGGGTGTCATTGCTGTAACATACCTATGTAACAGATAGGTTGTCATTGTTGTAACAGGCCTGTGTAACAGATAGGGTGTCATTGCTGTAACATACCTTTGTAACAGATAGGGTGTCATTTCTGTAAAATACCTTTGTAACAGATAGGGTGTAATTTATGTAAAATACCTTTGTAACAGATAGGGTGTCATTTCTGTATCATACCTTTGTAACAGATAGGGTGTCATTTCTGTAACATGCCTTTGTAACAGATAGGGTGTAATTGGTGTAACATACCTTTGTAACAGATAGGGTGTCATTGCTGTAACAGACATATGTAACAGATAGGGTGTCATTGCTGTAACACACCTATGTAACAGATAGGTTGTCATTGTTGTAACAGGCCTGTGTAACAGATAGGGTGTTATTGCTGTAACAGGCCTATGTAACAGATAGGGTGTCATTGCAGTGACAGACCTGTGGAACAGATAGAGTTTCATTTCTGTAACAGACCTATGTAAAAGATAGGGTGTCATTGCTCTAACATACCTTTGTAACAGATAGGGTGTCATTGCTGTAACATACCTTTGTAACAGATAGGGTGTCATTGGTGTAACATACCTTTGTAACAGATAGGGTGTAATTGGTGTAACAGACCTTTGTAACAGATATTGTTTAATTGGTGTAACATAACTTTGTAACAGATAGGGTGTCATTTCTGTAACAGACCTATGTAACAGATTGGGTGCCATTGCTGTAACAGGTCTATGAAACATAAAGGGTGTCATTGCTGTAACATTCCTTTGTAACAGATAGGGTGTCATTGCTGTAACATACCTTTGTAACAGATAGGGTGTCATTGCTGAAAAAGGTCCATGTAACAGATAGGGTGTCATTGATGTAACAGACCTGTGTAACGGATAGGGTGTCATTGCTGTGACTGACCTGTGGAACAGATAGGGTGTAATTGCTGTAACAGACCTTTGTAACAGATATGGTGTCATAATGTGACAGACCTGTGGAACAGATAGGGTGTCATTGCTGTAACATGCCCATGTAACAGATAGGGTGTCATTTCTTTAATAGGCTTATGTAAAAGATAGGGTGTCCATGTTGTAACAGGCCTGTGTAACAGATAGGGTGTTATTTCTGTAACAGTCCTGTGTAACAGATAGGGTGTCATTGTTGTAACAGACCTGTGTAACAGATAGGGTGTCATTGCTGTAACATGCCAATGTAACAGATAGGGTGTCATTGTTGTAACAGGCCTGTGTAACAGATAGGGTGTCATTGCTGTAACATACCATTGTAACAGATAGGGTTTAATTGGTGTAACATAACTTTGTAACAGATAGGGTGTCATTTCTGTAACAGACCTATGTAACAGATTGGGTGCCATTGCTGTAACAGGTCTATGTAACAGATAGGGTGTCATTGCTGTAACATTCCTTTGTAACAGATAGGGTGTCATTGCTGTAACATACCTATGTAACAGATTGGGTGTCATTGCTGTAACACACCTATGTAACAGATAGGGTGTCATTGCTGTAACAGTCCTATGTAACAGATAGGGTGTCATTGCAGTGACAGACGTGTGTAACAGATAAGGTGTCAATGCTGTAACATACGTTTGTAACAGATAGGGTGTCATTTATGTAACATACATTTGTAACAGATAGGGTGTCATTGCTGTAACATACCTTTGTAAAATATAGGGTGTCATTGCTGTAACATACCTTTGTAACATATAGGGTGTCATTGGTGTAACATACCCTTGTAACAGATAGGGTGTAATTGGTGTAGCATACCTTTGTAACAGATAGGGTTTAATTGGTGTAACATAACTTTGTAACAGATAGGGTGTCATTTCTGTAACAGACTTATGTAACAGATTGGGTGCTATTGCTGTAACAGGTCTATGAAACAGAAAGGGTGTCATTGCTGTAACATTCCTTTGTAACAGATAGGGTGTCATTGCTGTAACATTCCTTTGTAACAGATAGGGTGTCATTGCTGAAAAAGGTCCATGTAACAGATAAGGTGTCATTGTTGTAACAGATAGGGTGTCATTGCTGTAACATACCATTGTAACAGATAGGGTGTCATTGGTGTAACATACCTTTGTAACAGATAGGGTTTAATTGGTGTAACATAACTTTGTAACAGATAGGGTGTCATTGATGTAACAGACCTGTGTAACGGATAGGGTGTCATTGCTGTGACTGACCTGTGGAACAGATAGGGTGTCATTGCTGTAATAGACCTTTGTAACAGATATGGTGTCATAATGTGACAGACCTGTGGAACAGATAGGGTGTCATTGCTGTAACATGCCCATGTAACAGATAGGGTGTCATTGCTTTAATAGGCTTATGTAAAAGATAGGGTGTCATCGTTGTAACAGGCCTGTGTAACAGATAGGGTGTTATTTCTGTAACAGTCCTGTGTAACAGATAGGGTGTCATTGCTGTAACATACCTTTGTAACAGATAGGGTTTAATTGGTGTAACATAACTTTGTAACAGATAGGGTGTCATTTCTGTAACAGACCTATGTAACAGATTGGGTGCCATTGCTGTAACAGGTCTATGAAACAGAAAGGGTTTCATTGCTGTAACATTCCTTTGTAACAGATAGGGTGTCATTGCTGTAACATACCTTTGTAACAGATAGGGTGTCATTGCTGAAAAAGGTCCATGTAACAGATAAGGTGTCATTGTTGTAACAGATAGGGTGTCATTGCTGTAACATACCATTGTAACAGATAGGGTGTCATTGGTGTAACATACCTTTGTAACAGATAGGGTTTAATTGGTGTAACATAACTTTGTAACAGATAGGGTGTCATTTCTGTAACAGACCTACAGTGAGGGAAAAAAGTATTTGATCCCCTGCTGATTTTGTAAGTTTGCCCACTGACAAAGACATGATCAGTCTATAATTTTAATGGTAGGTTTATTTGAACAGTGAGAGACAGAATAACAACAAAAAAATCCAGAAAAACGCATGTCAAAAATGTTATGAATTGATTTGCATTTTAATGAGGGAAATAAGTATTTGACCCCTCTGCAAAACATGACTCAGTACTTGGTGGCAAAACCCTTGTTGGCAATCACAGAGGTCATGTGTTTCTTGTAGTTGGCCACCAGGTTTGCACACATCTCAGGAGGGATTTTGTTCCACTCCTCTTTGCAGATCTTCTCCAAGTCATTAAGGTTTCGAGGCTGACGTTTGGCAACTCGAACCTTCAGCTGCCTCCACAGATTTTCTATGGGATTAAGGTCTGGAGACTGGATAGGCCACTCCAGGACCTTAATGTGCTTATTCTTGAGCCACTCATTTGTTGCCTTGGCCGTTTGTTTTGGGTCATTGTCATGCTGGAATATCCATCCACGACCCATTTTCAATGCCCTGGCTGAGGGAAGGAGGTTCTCACCCAAGATTTGACAGTACATGGCCTCGTCCCTTTGATGCAGTGAAGTTGTCCTGTCCCCTTAGCAGAAAAACACCCCCAAAGCATAATGTTTCCACCTCCATGTTTGACGGTGGGGGTGGTGTTCTTGGGGTCATAGGTAGCATTCCTCCTCCAAACACGGCGAGTTGAGTTGATGCCAAAGAGCTCGATTTTGGTCTCATCTGACCACAACACTTTCACCCAGTTCTCCTCTGAATCATTCAGATGTTCATTGGCAAACTTCAGACGGCCCTGTATATGTGCTTTCTTGAGCAGGGGGACCTTGCGGGCGCTGCAGGATTTCAGGCCTTCATGGCGTAGTGTGTTACCAATTGTTTTCTTGGTGACTATGGTCCCAGCTGCCTTGAGATCATTGACAAGATCCTCCCGTGTAGTTCTGGGCTGATTCCTCACCGTTCTCATGATCATTGCAACTCCACGAGGTGAGATCTTGCATGGAGCCCCAGGCCGAGGGAGATTGACAGTTATTTTGTGTTTCTTCCATTTGCGAATAATCGCATCAACTGTTGTCACCTTCTCTCCAAGCTGCTTGGCGATGGTCTTGTAGCCTATTCCAGCCTTGTGTAGGTCTACAATCTTGTCCCTGACATCCTTGGAGAGGTCTTTGGTCTTGGCCATGGTGGAGAGTTTGGAATCTGATTGATTGATTGCTTCTGTGGACAGGTGTCTTTTATACAGGTAACAAGCTGAGATTAGGAGCACTCCCTTTAAGAGTGTGCTCCTAATTTCAGCTCATTACCTGTATAAAAGATACCTGGGAGCCAGAAATCTTTCTGATTGAGAGGGGGTCAAATACTTATTTCCCTCATTAAAATGCAAATCAATTTATAACATTGTTTACATGCGTTTTTCTGGATTTTTTTGTTGTTATTCTGTCTCTCACTGTTCAAATTAACCTACCATTAAAATGATAGACAGATCATTTCTTTGTCAGTGGGCAAACGTACAAAATCAACAGGGGATCAAATACTTTTTTTCCCTCACTGTATGTAACAGATAGGGTGTCATTGCTGTAACATACCTATGTAACAGATTGGGTGTCATTGCTGTAACACACCTATGTAACAGATAGGTTGTCATTGTTGTAAAGGCCTGTATAACAGATAGGGTGTCATTGTTGTAACAGGCCTGTGTAACAGATATGGTGTCATTGCTGTAACAGGCCTATGTAACAGATAGGGTGTCATTGCAGTGACAGACCTGTGGAACAGATAAGGTGTCAATGCTGTAACATACCTTTGTAACAGATAGGGTGTCATTTATGTAACATACCTTTGTAACAGATAGGGTGTCGTTGCTGTAACATACCTATGTAACAGATAGGTTGTCATTGTTGTAACAGGCCTGTGTAACAGATAGGGTGTCATTGCTGTAACATACCTTTGTAACAGATAGGGTGTCATTTCTGTAAAATACCTTTGTAACAGATAGGGTGTAATTTATGTAAAATTCCTTTGTAACAGATAGGGTGTCATTTCTGTAACATACCTTTGTAACAGATAGGGTGTCATTTCTGTAACATGCCTTTGTAACAGATAGGGTGTAATTGGTGTAACATACCTTTGTAACAGATAGGGTGTCATTGCTGTAACAGACATATGTAACAGATAGGGTGTCATTGCTGTAACACACCTATGTAACAGATAGGTTGTCATTGTTGTAACAGGCCTGTGTAACAGATAGGGTGTTATTGCTGTAACAGGCCTGTGTAACAGATAGGGTGTTATTGCTGTAACAGGCCTATGTAACAGATAGGGTGTCATTGCAGTGACAGACCTGTGGAACAGATAGAGTTTCATTTCTGTAACAGACCTATGTAAAAGATAGGGTGTCATTGCTCTAACATACATTTGTAACAGATAGGGTGTCATTGCTGTAACATACCTTTGTAAAAGATAGGGTGTCATTGCTGTAACATACCTTTGTAACAGATAGGGTGTCATTGGTGTAACATACCTTTGTAACAGATAGGGTGTCATTGCTTTAACATACCTTTGTAACAGATAGGGTGTCATTGCTGAAAAAGGTCCATGTAACAGATAGGGTGTCATTGATGTAACATATCTATGTAACAGATAGTTTGTCATAGCTGCAACAGCCCCATGTAACAGATAGGGTGTCATTGCTGTGACTGACCTGTGGAACAGATAGGGTGTCATTGCTGTAACAGACCTTTGTAACAGATATGGTGTCATAATGTGACAGACCTGTGGAACAGATAGGGTGTCATTGCTGTAACATGTCCATGTAACAGATAGGGTGTCATTGCTTTAATAGGCTTATGTAAAAGATAGGGTGTCATTGTTGTAACAGGCCTGTGTAACAGATAGGGTGTTATTTCTGTAACAGTCCTGTGTAACAGATAGGGTGTCATTGCTGTAACAGACCTGTGTAACAGATAGGGTGTCATTGCTCTAACATGACAATTTAACAGATAGGGTGTCATTGTTGTAACAGGCCTGTGTAACAGATAGGGTGTCATTGCTGTAACATACCTTTGTAACAGATAGGGTTTAATTGGTGTAACATAACTTTGTAACAGATAGGGTGTCATTTCTGTAACAGACCTATGTAACAGATTGGGTGCCATTGCTGTAACAGGTCTATGTAACAGATAGGGTGTCATTGCTGTAACATTCCTTTGTAACAGATAGGGTGTCATTGCTGTAACATACCTATGTAACAGATTGGGTGTCATTGCTGTAACACACATATGTAACAGATAGGTTGTCATTGTTGTAAAGGCCTGTGCAACAGATAGGGTGTCATTGCTGTAACAGACATATGTAACAGATAGGGTGTCATTGCTGTAACAGGTCTATGTAACAGATAGGGTGTCATTGCTGTAACATTCCTTGGTAACAGATAGGATGTCATTGCTGTAACATACCTATGTAACAGATTAGGTGTCATTGCTGTAACACACATATGTAACATATAGGTTGTCATTGTTGTAAAGGCCTGTGCAACAGATAGGGTGTCATTGCTGTAACAGACATATGTAACAGATAGGGTGTCATTGCTGTAACAGACGTATGTAACAGATAGGTTGTCATTGTTGTAACAGGCCTGTGTAACAGATAGGGTGTCATTGCTGTAACATTCCTTTGTAACAGATAGGGTGTCAATGCTGTAACATACCTATGTAACAGATAGGGTGTCATTGCTGTAACAGGCCTATGTAACAGATAGGGTGTCATTGCAGTGACAGACCTGTGGAACAGATAAGGTGTCAATGCTGTAACATACCTTTGTAACAGATAGGGTGTCATTTATGTAACATACCTTTGTAACAGATAGGGTGTCATTGCTGTAACATACCTATGTAACAGATAGGTTGTCATTGTTGTAACAGGCCTGTGTAACAGATAGGGTGTCATTGCTGTAACATACCTTTGTAACAGATAGGGTGTCATTTCTGTAAAATAGCTTTGTAACAGATAGGGTGTCATTTCTGTAACATACCTTTGTAACAGATAGGGTGTCATTTCTGTAACATGCCTTTGTAACAGATAGGGTGTAATTGGTGTAACATACCTTTGTAACAGATAGGGTGTCATTGCTGTAACAGACATATGTAACAGATAGTGTGTCATTGCTGTAACACACCTATGTAACAGATAGGTTGTCATTGTTGTAACAGGCCTGTGTAACAGATAGGGTGTTATTGCTGTAACAGGCCTATGTAACAGATAGGGTGTCATTGCAGTGACAGACCTGTGGAACAGATAGAGTTTCATTTCTGTAACATACCTATGTAAAAGATAGGGTGTCATTGCTCTAACATACCTTTGTAACAGATAGGGTGTCATTGCTGTAACATACCTTTGTAAAAGATAAGGTGTCATTGCTGTAACATACCTTTGTAACAGAAAGGGTGTCATTGCTGTAACATTCCTTTGTAACAGATAGGGTGTCATTCCTGTAACATACCTTTGTAACAGATAGGGTGTCATTGCTGAAAAAGGTCCATGTAACAGATAGGGTGTCATTGATGTAACATATGTATGTAACAGATAGTTTGTCATAGCTGCAACAGCCCCATGTATCAGATAGGGTGTCATTGCTGTAACAGACCTGTGTAACGGATAGGGTGTCATTGCTGTGACTGACCTGTGGAACAGATAGGGTGTCATTGCTGTAACAGACCTTTGTAACAGATATGGTGTCATAATGTGACAGACCTGTGGAACAGATAGGGTGTCATTGCTGTAACATGCCCATGTAACAGATAGGGTGTCATTGCTTTAATAGGCTTATGTAAAAGATAGGGTGTCATTGTTGTAACAGGCCTGTGTAACAGATAGGGTGTCATTTCTGTAACAGACCTATGTAACAGATTGGGTGCCATTGCTGTAACAGGTCTATGTAACAGATAGGGTGTCATTGCTGTAACATTCCTTTGTAACAGATAGGGTGTCATTGCTGTAACAGACATATGTAACAGATAGGGTGTCATTGCTGTAACAGACCTATGTAACAGATAGGTTGTCATTGTTGTAACAGGCCTGTGTAACAGATAGGGTGTCATTGCTGTAACAGACATATGTAACAGATAGGGTGTCATTGCTGTAACAGACCTATGTAACAGATAGGTTGTCATTGTTGTAACAGGCCTGTGTAACAGATAGGGTGTCATTGCTGTAACAGGCCTATGTAACAGATAGGGTGTCATTGCAGTGACAGACGTGTGGAACAGATAAGGTGTCAATGCTGTAACATACGTTTGTAACAGATAGGGTGACATTTATGTAACATACCTTTGTAACAGATAGGGTGTCATTGCTGTAACATACCTTTGTAAAAGATAGGGTGTCATTGCTGTAACATACCTTTGTAACAGATAGGGTGTCATTGGTGTAACATACCTTTGTAACAGATAGGGTGTAATTGGTGTAACATACCTTTGTAACAGATAGGGTTTAATTGGTGTAACATAACTTTGTAACAGATAGGGTGTCATTTCTGTAACAGACCTATGTAACAGATTGAGTGCCATTGCTGTAACAGGTCTATGAAACAGAAAGGGTGTCATTGCTGTACCATTCCTTTGTAACAGATAGGGTGTTATTGCTGTAACATTCCTTTGTAACAGATAGGGTGTCATTGCTGAAAAAGTTCCATGTAACAGATAGGGTGTCATTGATGTAACAGACCTGTGTAACGGATAGGGTGTCATTGCTGTGACTGACCTGTGGAACAGATAGGGTGTCATTGCTGTAACAGACCTTTGTAACAGATATGGTGTCATAATGTGACAGACCTGTGGAACAGATAGGGTGTCATTGCTGTAACATGCCCATGTAACAGATAGGGTGTCATTGCTTTAATAGGCTTATGTAAAAGATAGGGTGTCATTGTTGTAACAGGCCTGTGTAACAGATAGGGTGTTATTTCTGTAACAGTCCTGTGTAACAGATAGGGTGTCATTGCTGTAACATACCTTTGTAACAGATAGGGTTTAATTGGTGTAACATAACTTTGTAACAGATAGGGTGTCATTTCTGTAACAGACCTATGTAACAGATTGGGTGCCATTGCTGTAACAGGTCTATGAAACAGAAAGGGTGTCATTGCTGTAACATTCCTTTGTAACAGATAGGGTGTCATTGCTGTAACATACCTTTGTAACAGATAGGGTGTCATTGCTGAAAAAGGTCCATGTAACAGATAGGGTGTCATTGCTTTAATAGGCTTATGTAAAAGATAGGGTGTCATTGTTGTAACAGGCCTGTGTAACAGATAGGGTGTTATTTCTGTAACAGTCCTGTGTAACAGATAGGGTGTCATTGCTGTAACAGACCTTTGTAACAGATAGGGTTTAATTGGTGTAACATAACTTTGTAACAGATAGGGTATCATTTCTGTAACAGACCTATGTAACAGATTGGGTGCCATTGCTGTAACAGGTCTATGAAACAGAAAGGGTGTCATTGCTGTAACATTCCTTTGTAACAGATAGGGTGTCATTGCTGTAACATGCCTTTGTAACAGATAGGGTGTCATTGCTGAAAAAGGTCCATGTAACAGATAGGGTGTCATTGATGTAACAGACCTGTGTAACAGATAGGGTGTCATTGCTGTAACATGCCAATGTAACAGATAAGGTGTCATTGTTGTAAAAGATAGGGTGTCATTGCTGTAACATACCATTGTAACAGATAGGGTGTCATTGGTGTAACATACCTTTGTAACAGATAGGGTTTAATTGGTGTAACATAACTTTGTAACAGATAGGGTGTCATTTCTGTAACAGACCTACAGTGAGGGAAGAAAGTATTTGATCCCCTGCTGATTTTGTAAGTTTGCCCACTGACAAAGACATGATCAGTCTATAATTTTAATGGTAGGTTTATTTGAACAGTGAGAGACAGAATAACAACAAAAAAATCCAGAAAAACGCATGTCAAAAATGTTATGAATTGATTTGCATTTTAATGAGGGAAATAAGTATTTGACCCCTCTGCAAAACATGACTCAGTACATGGTGGCAAAACCCTTGTTGGCAATCACAGAGGTCATATGTTTCTTGTAGTTGGCCACCAGGTTTGCACACATCTCAGGAGGGATTTTGTTCCACTCCTCTTTGCAGATCTTCTCCAAGTCATTAAGGTTTCGAGGCTGACGTTTGGCAACTCGAACCTTCAGCTGCCTCCACAGATTTTCTATGGGATTAAGGTCTGGAGACTGGATAGGCCACTCCAGGACCTTAATGTGCTTATTCTTGAGCCACTCATTTGTTGCCTTGGCCGTGTGTTTTGGGTCATTGTCATGCTGGAATATCCATCCACAACCCATTTTCAATGCCCTGGCTGAGGGAAGGAGGTTCTCACCCAAGATTTGACAGTACATGGCCTCGTCCCTTTGATGCAGTGAAGTTGTCCTGTCCCCTTAGCAGAAAAACACCCCCAAAGCATAATGTTTCCACCTCCATGTTTGACGGTGGGGGTGGTGTTCTTGGGGTCATAGGTAGCATTCCTCCTCCAAACACGGCGAGTTGTTGATGCCAAAGAGCTCGATTTTGGTCTCATCTGACCACAACACTTTCACCCAGTTCTCCTCTGAATCATTCAGATGTTCATTGGCAAACTTCAGACGGCCCTGTATATGTGCTTTCTTGAGCAGGGGGACCTTGCGGGCGCTGCAGGATTTCAGGCCTTCATGGCGTAGTGTGTTACCAATTGTTTTCTTGGTGACTATGGTCCCAGCTGCCTTGAGATCATTGACAAGATCCTCCCGTGTAGTTCTGGGCTGATTCCTCACCGTTCTCATGATCATTGCAACTCCACGAGGTGAGATCTTGCATGGAGCCCCAGGCCGAGGGAGATTGACAGTTATTTTGTGTTTCTTCCATTTGCGAATAATCGCATCAACTGTTGTCACCTTCTCTCCAAGCTGCTTGGCGATGGTCTTGTAGCCTATTCCAGCCTTGTGTAGGTCTACAATCTTGTCCCTGACATCCTTGGAGAGCTCTTTGGTCTTGGCCATGGTGGAGAGTTTGGAATCTGATTGATTGATTGCTTCTGTGGACAGGTGTCTTTTATACAGGTAACAAGCTGAGATTAGGAGCACTCCCTTTAAGAGTGTGCTCCTAATTTCAGCTCATTACCTGTATAAAAGATACCTGGGAGCCAGAAATCTTTCTGATTGAGAGGGGGTCAAATACTTATTTCCCTCATTAAAATGCAAATCAATTTATAACATTTTTTACATGCGTTTTTCTGGACGTTCAAATTAACATACCATTAAAATGATAGACAGATAATTTCTTTGTCAGTGGGCAAACGTACAAAATCAACAGGGTATCAAATACTTTTTTCCCTCACTGTATGTAACATATTTTGTGCCATTGCTCTAACAGGTCTATGTAACAGATAGGGTGTCATTGCTGTAACATTCATTTGTAACAGATAGGGTGTCATTGCTGTAACATACCTATGTAACAGATTGGGTGTCATTGCTGTAACACACCTATGTAACAGATAGGTTGTCATTGTTGTAAAGGCCTGTATAACAGATAGGGTGTCATTGTTGTAACAGGCCTGTGTAACAGATAGGGTGTCATTGCTGTAACAGGCCTATGTAACAGATAGGGTGTCATTGCAGTGACAGACCTGTGGAACAGATAAGGTGTCAATGCTGTAACATACCTTTGTAACAGATAGGGTGTCATTTATGTAACATACCTTTGTAACAGATAGGCTGTCATTGCTGTAACATACCTATGTAACAGATAGGTTGTCATTGTTGCAACAGGCCTGTGTAACAGATAGGGTGTCATTGCTGTAACATACCTTTGTAACAGATAGGGTGTAATTTATGTAAAATACCTTTGTAACAGATAGGGTGTCATTTCTGTAACATACCTTTGTAACAGATAGAGTGTCATTTCTGTAACATGCCTTTGTAACAGATAGGGTGTAATTGGTGTAACATACCTTTGTAACAGATAGGGTGTCATTGCTGTAACAGACATATGTAACAGATAGGGTGTCATTGCTGTAACAGGTCTATGAAACAGAAAGGGTGTCATTGCTGTAACATACCTTTGTAAAAGATAGGGTGTCATTGCTGTAACACACCTATGTAACAGATAGGTTGTCATTGTTGTAACAGGCCTGTGTAACAGATAGGGTGTTATTGCTGTAACAGTCCTATGTAACAGATAGGGTGTCATTGCAGTGACAGACCTGTGGAACAGATAGAGTTTCATTTCTGTAACAGACCTATGTAAAAGATAGGGTGTCATTGCTCTAACATACATTTGTAACAGATAGGGTGTCATTGCTGTAACATACCTTTGTAAAAGATAGGGTGTCATTGCTGTAACATACCTTTGTAACAGATAGGGTGTCATTGGTGTAACATACCTTTGTAACAGATAGGGTGTAATTGGTGTAACATACCTTTGTAACAGATAGGGTTTAATTGGTGTAACATAACTTTGTAACAGATAGGGTGTCATTTCTGTAACATACCTATGTAACAGATTGGGTGCCATTGCTGTAACAGGTCTATGAAACAGAAAGGGTGTCATTGCTGTAACATTCCTTTGTAACAGATAGGGTGTCATTGATGTAACATTCCTTTGTAACAGATAGGGTGTCATTGCTGAAAAAGGTCAATGTAACAGATAGGGTGTCATTGATGTAACAGACCTGTGTAACGGATAGGGTGTCATTGCTGTGACTGACCTGTGGAACAGATAGGGTGTCATTACTGTAACAGACCTTTGTAACAGATATGGTGTCATAATGTGACAGACCTGTGGAACAGATAGGGTGTCATTGCTGTAACATGCCCATGTAACAGATAGGGTGTCATTGCTTTAATAGGCTTATGTAACAGATAGGGTGTCATTGCTGTAACATGCCAATGTAACAGATAAGGTGTCATTGTTGTAACAGATATGGTGTCATTGCTGTAACATACCATTGTAACAGATAGGGTGTCATTGGTGTAACATACCTTTGTAACAGATAGGGTTTAATTGGTGTAACATAACTTTGTAACAGATAGGGTGTCATTTCTGTAACAGACCTATGTAACAGATTGGGTGCCATTGCTCTAACAGGTCTATGTAACAGATAGGGTGTCATTGCTGTAACATTCCTTTGTAACAGATAGGGTGTCATTGCTGTAACATACCTATGTAACAGATTGGGTGTCATTGCTGTAACAGGCCTATGTAACAGATAGGGTGTCATTGCAGTGACAGACCTGTGGAACAGATAAGGTGTCAATGCTGTAACATACCTTTGTAACATATAGGGTGTCATTTATGTAACATACCTTTGTAACAGATAGGGTGTCATTGCTGTAACATACCTATGTAACAGACAGGTTGTCATTGTTGTAACAGGCCTGTGTAACAGATAGGGTGTCATTGCTGTAACATACCTTTGTAACAGATAGGGTGTCATTTCTGTAAAATACCTTTGTAACAGATAGGGTGTCATTTCTGTAACATACCTTTGTAACAGATAGGGTGTCATTTCTGTAACATGCCTTTGTAACAGATAGGGTGTAATTGGTGTAACATACCTTTGTAACAGATAGGGTGTCATTGCTGTAACAGACATATGTAACAGATAGGGTGTCATTGCTGTAACACACCTATGTAACAGATAGGTTGTCATTGTTGTAACAGGCCTGTGTAACAGATAGGGTGTTATTGCTGTAACAGGCCTATGTAACATATAGGGTGTCATTGCAGTGACAGACCTGTGGAACAGATAGAGTTTCATTTCTGTAACAGACCTATGTAAAAGATAGGGTGTCATTGCTCTAACATACCTTTGTAACAGATAGGGTGTCATTGCTGTAACATACCTTTGTAAAAGATAGGGTGTCATTGCTGTAACATACCTTTGTAACAGATAGGATGTCATTGGTGTAACATACCTTTGTAACAGATAGGGTGTAATTGGTGTAACATACCTTTGTAACAGATAGGGTTTAATTGGTGTAACATAACTTTGTAACAGATAGGGTGTCATTTCTGTAACAGACCTATGTAACAGATTGGGTGCCATTGCTGTAACAGGTCTATGAAACAGAAAGGGTGTCATTGCTGTAACATTCCTTTGTAACAGATAGGGTGTCATTGCTGTAACATACCTTTGTAACAGATAGGGTGTCATTGCTGAAAAAGGTCCATGTAACAGATAGGGTGTCATTGATGTAACAGACCTGTGTAACGGATAGGGTGTCATTGCTGTGACTGACCTGTGGAACAGATAGGGTGTCATTGCTGTAACAGACCTTTGTAACAGATATGGTGTCATAATGTAACAGATATGTGGAACAGATAGGGTGTCATTGCTGTAACATAACCATGTAACAGATAGGGTGTCATTGCTTTAATAGGCTTATGTAAAAGATAGGGTGTCATTGTTGTAACATGCCTGTGTAACAGATAGGGTGTTATTTCTGCAACAGTCCTGTGTAACAGATAGGGTGTCATTGCTGTAACAGACCTGTGTAACAGATAGGGTGTCATTGCTCTAACATGCCAATGTAACAGATAGGGTGTCATTGTTGTAACAGGCCTGTGTAACAGATAGGGTGTCATTGCTGTAACATACCATTGTAACAGATAGGGTGTCATTGGTGTAACATACCTTTGTAACAGATAGGGTTTAATTGGTGTAACATAACTTTGCAACAGATAGGGTGTCATTTTTGTAACAGACCTATGTAACAGATTGGGTGCCATTGCTGTAACAGGTATATGTAACAGATAGGGTGTCATTGCTGTAACATTCCTTTGTAACAGATAGGTTGTCATTGCTGTAACATACCTATGTAACAGATTGGGTGTCATTGCTGTAACACACCTATGTAACAGATAGGTTGTCATTGTTGTAAAGGCCTGTGCAACAGATAGGGTGTCATTTCTGTAACATACCTTTGTAACAGATAGGTTGTCATTGCTGTAACAGACTTATGTAACAGATAGTGTGTCACTGCTGTAACATACCTTTGTAACAGATAGGGTGTCATTGCTGTAACAGACCTATTAACATATAGGGTGTCATTGCTGTAACAGACCTATGTAACAGATAGGTTGTCATTGTTGTAACAGGCCTGTGTAACAGATAGGGTGTTATTGCTGTAACAGGCCTATGTAACAGATAGGGTGTCATTGCAGTTACAGACGTGTGGAACAGATAAGGTGTCAATGCTGTAACATACGTTTGTAACAGATAGGGTGTCATTTATGTAACATACCTTTGTAACAGATAGGGTGTCATTGCTGTAACATACCTTTGTAAAAGATAGGGTGTCATTGCTGTAACATACCTTTGTAACAGATAGGGTGTCATTGGTGTAACATACCTTTGTAACAGATAGGGTGTCATTGGTGTAACATACCTTTGTAACAGATAGGGTTTAATTGGTGTAACATAACTTTGTAACAGATAGGGTGTCATTTCTGTAACAGACCTATGTAACAGATTGGGTGCCATTGCTGTAACAGGTCTATGAAACAGAAAGGGTGTCATTGCTGTAACATTCCTTTGTAACAGATAGGGTGTCATTGCTGTAACATTCCTTTGTAACAGATAGGGTGTCATTGCTGAAAAAGGTCCATGTAACAGATAGGGTGTCATTGATGTAACAGACCTGTGTAACGGATAGGGTGTCATTGCTGTGACTGACCTGTGGAACAGATAGGGTGTCATTGCTGTAACAGACCTTTGTAACAGATATGGTGTCATAATGTGACAGACCTGTGGAACAGATATTGTGGCATTGCTGTAACATGCCCATGTAACAGATAGGGTGTCATTGCTTTAATAGGCTTATGTAAAAGATAGGGTGTCATTGTTGTAACAGGCCTGTGTAACAGATAGGGTGTTATTTCTGTAACAGTCCTGTGTAACAGATAGGGTGTCATTGCTGTAACAGACCTGTGTAACAGATAGGGTGTCATTGCTGTAACATGCCAATGTAACAGATAAGGTGTCATTGTTGTAAAAGATACGGTGTCATTGCTGTAACATACCATTGTAACAGATAGGGTGTCATTGGTGTAACATACCTTTGTAACAGATAGGGTTTAATTGGTGTAACATAACTTTGTAACAGATAGGGTGTCATTTCTGTAACAGACCTATGTAACAGATTGGGTGCCATTGCTCTAACAGGTCTATGTAACAGATAGGGTGTCATTGCTGTAACATTCCTTTGTAACAGATAGGGTGTCATTGCTGTAACATACCTATGTAACAGATTGGGTGTCATTGCTGTAACACACCTATGTAACAGATAGGTTGTCATTGTTGTAAAGGCCTGTGCAACAGATAGGGTGTCATTGTTGTAACAGGCCTGTGTAACAGATAGGGTGTCATTGCTGTAACAGGCCTATGTAACAGATAGGGTGTCATTGCAGTGACAGACCTGTGGAACAGATAAGGTGTCAATGCTGTAACATACCTTTGTAACAGATAGGGTGTCATTTATGTAACATACCTTTGTAACAGATAGGGTGTCATTGCTGTAACATACCTATGTAACAGATAGGTTGTCATTGTTGTAACAGGCCTGTGTAACAGATAGGGTGTCATTGCTGTAACATACCTTTGTAACAGATAGGGTGTCATTTCTGTAAAATACCTTTGTAACAGATAGGGTGTAATTTATGTAAAATACCTTTGTAACAGATAGGGTGTCATTTCTGTAACATGCCTTTGTAACAGATAGGGTGTAATTGGTGTAACATACCTTTGTAACAGATAGGGTGTCATTGCTGTAACAGACATATGTAACAGATAGGGTGTCATTGCTGTAACACACCTATGTAACAGATAGGTTGTCATTGTTGTAACAAGCCTGTGTAACAGATAGGGTGTTATTGCTGTAACAGGCCTATGTAACAGATAGGGTGTCATTGCAGTGACAGACCTGTGGAACAGATAGGGTGTCATTTCTGTAACATACCTATGTAAAAGATAGGGTGTCATTGCTCTAACATATCTTTGTAACAGATAGGGTGTCATTGCTGTAACATACCTTTGTAAAAGATAGGGTGTCATTGCTGTAACATAACTTTGTAACAGATAGGGTGTCATTGGTGTAACATACCTTTGTAACAGATAGGATGTCATTGCTGTAACAGGCCTATGTAACAGATATGGTGTCATTGTTGTAACAGGCCTGTGTAACAGATATGGTGTCATTGCTGTAACAGACCTATGTAACAGATAGGTTGTCATTGTTGTAACAGGCCTATGTAACATATATGGTGTCGTTGTTGTAACAGGCCTGTGTAACAGATAGGTTGTCATTGCTGTAACAGGCCAATGTAACATATAGGGTGTCATTTCGGTAACAGACCTATGTAACAGATAGGGTGTCATTGCTGTAACAGATCTATGGAACAGATATGGTGTCATTGCTGTAACAGACCTATTTAACAGATAGGGTGTCATTTCTGTAACATACCTTTGTAACAGATAGGGGGTCCTTTCTGTAACAGACCTATGTAACAGATAGGTTGTCATTGTTGTAACAGGCCTGTGTAACAGATAGGGTGTCATTTCTGTAACATACCTTTGTAACAGATAGGTTGTCATTGCTGTAACAGACTTATGTAACAGATAGTGTGTCACTGCTGTAACATACCTTTGTAACAGATAGGGTGTCATTGCTGTAACAGACCTATTAACATATAGGGTGTCATTGCTGTAACAGACCTGTGTAACAGATAGGTTATCATTGCTGTAACAGACCTGTGTAACAGATAGGGTGTCATTGCTGTAACAGACCTGTGTAACAGATATGGTGTCATTGTTGTAACAGGCCTATGTAACAGATATGGTGTCTCTGTTGTAACAGGCATGTGTAACATATAGGGTGTCATTGTTGTAACAGAGCTGTGTAACAGATAGGGTGTCATTGCTGTAACAGACCTGTGTAACAGATATGGTGTCATTGCTGTAACAGACCTGTGTAACAGATAGGGTGTCATTGCTGTAACAGACCTGTGTAACAGATAGGGTGTCATTGCTGTAACAGACCTGTGTAACAGATAGGGTGTCATTTCTGTAACAGACCGTAGCTAGCCCTGAACTGTTAGTGTTATTCTACCAATATTTCACAGCCCCATATGTCTTGGTCTCCTCCCAGATGGCACCCTGTTCCCTATGTAGTACACTACTTTCGACCAGGAATACGGTGCCATTTGGGACACAGACATAATCTTTAGTAACTGTCAGCAGATAGGCAAGCAGACACAGGTGTAAGTCTCAAATGGCACCCTATTTCCCGTATAGTGCACTACCTGTGACCATAGCCTCGGCCCATTTGAGAGACAGTCAGAATTGAGGTCAATTCAATTTCAACGGCCACAATTCAGGAAAATTATTGAAATTCCATTCCATTTCAAGAGGGAAGAAATCCTATACGACTATACATGTCGTTGCCCCGTGTAGCTTAGTTGGTAGAGCGTGGCGCTTGCAATGTCAGGGTTGTGGGTTCGATTCCCACAGGGGGCCTGTAAGTCGCTCTGGATAAGAGTGTCTACTAAAATGTAAAATGTTTGAACTGAAACCTAATTTAATCTCCTGAACGGATTGAAATAAAATGGAATCAAGCCAAGCTTTAGATTCACAGATATTAAACTGTTGGGTTATTATGGGTCAAGGATTGATCGGTCAAGGTAATGTAAAGTAGTCAGGCAGCTGTGGCCTGACAGGACAGTCGTGCAGTAGCAGTGCAGTAGCAGAGCAGTACTCCTCTCTTCTCTGTGTCAAGCAGGGATCAGCTCAAAGGGAATATGTTAAATGGACGCTTGGCTGTTTCCGATCACTTTGCCTTCTGATGTGCTAAATTATTGATGCTAATCGCCTATAGAGAGAGGAGCTGGAGAGGACATGGACTCTCACTAGCAGACAGTCAAGGGGGATTATACTGCACTGAAGGCCAGTAGAGGTGTGTGTGTGTGTGTTTGATAGTTAACATTTTACTACCTGACTCATTGTGTTGTCATTGTACAGAGAGGTGTGTATTGTTATTTTATTGGCATTCAGCAAAGCTCACACACACACACACACACACACACACACACACACACACACACACACACAAACACACAAACACACAAACAAAAACACTCACACACACACACACACACACACACATACACACACACCCAACTGGAGGATGTCATGGCTGGCGTGGTGTAGCTTTCAGAGCAGATATCAAACAGAGAAGTGATAAGACAACAAAGCCCTTAGGGATCATCATGTGATATGAACCTCGTTCAACTGGAGCATCATGGGATATGAACTCTGTTCAACTATAGCATCATGGGATATGAACTCTGTTCAACTGGAGCATCATGGGATATGAACTCTGTTCAACTATAGCATCATGGGATATGAACTCTGTTCAACTGGAGCATCATGGGATATGAACTCTGTTCAACTGGAGCATCATGGGATATGACTCTGTTCAACTGGAGCATCATGGGATATGACTCTGTTCAACTTGAGCATCATGGGGTATGAACTCTGTTCAACTGGAGCATCATGGGGTATGAACTCTGTTCAACTGGAGCATCATGGGATATGAACTCTGTTCAACTGGAGCATCATGGGATATGAACTCTGTTCAACTGGAGCATCATGGGATATGACTCTGTTCAACTGGAGCATCATGGGATATGAACTCTGTTCAACTGGAGCATCATGGGATATGACTCTGTTCAACTGGAGCATCATGGGATATGAACTCTGTTCAACTGGAGCATCATGGGATATGAACTCTGTTCAACTGGAGCATCATGGGATATGACTCTGTTCAACTGGAGCATCATGGGATATGACTCTGTTCAACTGGAGCATCATGGGATATGAACTCTGTTCAACTGGAGCATCATGGGATATGAACTCTGTTCAACTGGAGCATCATGGGATATGACTCTGTTCAACTGGAGCATCATGGGATATGACTCTGTTCAACTGGAGCATCATGGGATATGAACTCTGTTCAACTGGAGCATCATGGGATATGAACTCTGTTCAACTGGAGCATCATGGGATATGAACTCTGTTCAACTGGAGCATCATGGGATATGACTCTGTTCAACTGGAGCATCATGGGATATGACTCTGTTCAACTGGAGCATCATGGGATATGAACACTGTTCAACTGGAGCATCATGGGATATGAACTCTGTTCAACTGGAGCATCATGGGATATGACTCTGTTCAACTGGAGCATCATGGGATATGACTCTGTTCAACTGGAGCATCATGGGATATGAACTCTGTTCAACTGGAGCATCATGGGATATGACTCTGTTCAACTGGAGTATCATGGGATATGAACTCTGTTCAACTTGAGCATCATGGGATATGAACTCTGTTCAACTGGAGCATCATGGGATATGAACTCTGTTCAACTGGAGCATGATGGGATATGAACTCTGTACAGCTGGAACCGCTACTTATTTAGCTGCTCCGCTTAAACACTGTTTCAAATCACTGCGGATCATCTCATAGACATTTCCACTGCCTATGTTTGTGTGTGAGAGAGAGCGAGAGAGAGAGAGAGACAGAGAGAGAGAGTGTGTGTACAGTCTGTCTGCCTCTCTCTCTCTGCGGGGAGCAGGGATTAGACTTCTCGGCTGTCATGCGTTGTGACATTCAGAATGTTATTCAACTTCAATAGACTGAGCTTAAGGTTCACTTGTTACTCTCACATACTGGGAATCCATTATTCTGCTTCCTTTACTTCACATTGCCTGTTTACCACAACCACAAACACGCACCCGCATACATTACATACTGGCAGACACACACAGACCGGCACGCACCAACGCACACATGTACGTACACTCATATAGCAGGCGGGTAGACACACACACACACACACACACACACACACATACACATATGCGTGTGAAGTTGCTGGATATTGGCGGGAACTGGAACACGCTATCGTACAAGTTGATCCAGAGCATCCCAAACATGCTCAATGGGTGACATGTCTGGTGAGTACGCAGGCCATGGAAGAACTGGGATATTTTCAGCTTCCAGGAATTGTGTACAGTTCCTTGTGACATGGTGCTGTGCATTATCATGCTGAAACATGAGGGGATGGCGGCGGATGAATGGCACGACAACGGGCTTCAGGATCTTGTCAAGGTATCTTTGTGCATTCAAATTGCCATCGATAAAATGTTCGTTGTCCGTAGCTTATGCCTGCCCTTACCATACTCCCATCGCCACCATTAGGCACTCTGTTCACAACGTTGACATCAGCAAACCACTCACCCGGTACAGTTGAAAGCGGGATTCATCTGTGAAGAGCGCACTTCTCCAGCGTGCCAGTGGCATTTGCCCACTGAACTCGGTTATGACGCCGAACTGCAGTCGGGTCAAGACCCTGGTGGGGATGAAGAGCACGCAGGTGAGCTTCGCTGAGACGGTTTCTGACAGTTTGTGAAAAAATTATTAGGTTGTGCAAACCCACAGTTTCATCAGCTGTTCGGGTGGCTGGTCTCAGACGATCACGCAGGTGAAGAAGCTGAATGTAGAGGTCCTGGGCTGGCGTGGTTACACGTGGTCTGTGGTTGTGAGGCCGTTTGGACGTACTGCCAAATTCTCTAAAAAGACATTGGAGGCGGCTTATGGTAGAGAAATTAGAAATTATCTGGCAACAGCTTTGGTGGACATTCCTGTAGTCAGTATGCCAATTGCACATTCCCTCAAAACTTGAGACATCTGTGGCATTGTGTTGTGTGACAAAACTGCACATTTAAAGGAGAAATGCTCACTAACAGGGATGTAAACAAATTTGTGCACAACATTTTTGAGAAATAAGCTTTTTGTGTATTGAACATTTCTGGGCTCTTTTATTTCAGCTCATGAAACATGGAACCAACACTTTACATGTTGCGTTTATATTTTTGTTCAGTATAAATATGCATTAGTTCTATACTAAGAACAGAAGCTGAAGTAAGGGCTTTAGATTCTATCAGATCCGCGCTAGCCGACATCCACATAGCGGTTGATTTGGTGGTGTCGAGGTGGAACTGTGTTAGAGCTGTTCACAAGCGGCTCCTTGTGTTAGTTTATCACGGACACTGCCATTGGATGCAAGGAAACCACACAATTCTTTATATCAGCCAATCCATTGCAGCCGAATTAGAAATTCAAACACTCGAATGCGTGATTAGATCGATATGCTTATAGTATAAATCCCCCATCCAAGTGAACATAGAAACATGCATTAGACTGTCATTATATCTATCATCGACAGAGCCTTTCTAACGCAGTGGGGATAATCAGGAAGGGAGTGGTTGGTGAGAGAGAGAGCCACTCACTGATATGTCAGCTCATACGGCAGTTACACCTACAATACTGGCAAAAAATCTGCTATGCAGATTCCTGCCAACGCGGGTTAAACGCTCAATCTGTTTGAATCGAGGCCTATAGTCAACTATATTCAAGCTAAGAATGTTTCAGTGTAGGATATTACCAGTGACAGAGAGGGCTTTTGACATTGAACAAAACACATAGCTTGACTTCAACTGAACCTAACTGAAATATTTTACCCTCAAACAAAACTAAACTTTCACAACCGGCCAAAAAGTATTCTGCTTTGCCCAAAAGTCCATCAAAAGTGATGTTAAGGACAATATAATCATTGC